>NC_092091.1:67321393-67396393 GCF_045679555.1 Salvelinus alpinus
GGTCGTTGTCCATTTGGAAGAACCATTTGCGACTAAGCTTTAACTTTCTGACTGATGTCTTGAGATGTTGCTTGAATATATCCACATCATTTTCATTCCTCATGATCTATTTTGTGAAGTGCACCAGTCCCTCCTGCAGCAAAGCACCCCCACAACATGATGCTGCCACCCCCGTGCTTCACGGTTGGGATGGTGTTCTTCGGCTTGCAAGCCTCCCCCTTTTTCCTCCAAACATAACAATGGTCATTATGGCCAAACAGTTCTATTTTTGTTTCATCAGACCAGAGGACATTTCTCCAAAAAGTACGATTTTTGTCCCCATGTGCAGTTGCAAACCGTAGTCTGGCATTTTTGTGGCAGTTTGCTGGCTTCTTGTTGGCTTGTTCTTGTTGGCTTCTTCCTTGCTGAGTGGCCTTTCAGGTTATGTCGATATAGGACTCGTTTTACTGTGGATATAGATACTTTTGAACCTGTTTCCTCCAGCATCTTCACAAGGTCCTTTGCTGTTGTTCTGGGATTGATTTGCACTTATCGCACCAAAGTACATTCATCTCTAGGAGATAGAACTCGTCTCCTTCCTGAGCGGTATGACGGCCGTGTGGTCCCATTTGTGTTTATACTTGCGTACTATTGTTTGTACAGATGAACGTGGTACCTTCAGGCGTTTGGTAATTGCTCCCAAGGATGAACCAGACTTTTGGAGGTCTTGGCTGTTTTTCTTTTCCCATGATGTCGAGCAAAGAGGCACTGAGTTTGAAGGTTGGCCTTGAAATACATCCACAGGTACACCTCCAATTGACTCAAATTATGTCAATTAGCCTATCAGAAGCTTCTAAAGCCATGACATAATTTTGGGGAATTTTCCAAGCTGTTTAACTTCTTATGGATCCCTTCGCGCGCCAATCCCTTTAGCGGGATTGATTTGACAACACCCAGTGAAATTGCAGCGCGACAAATTCAAAAACAGAAATACTCATAAGAATTCATAAAGCATACAAGTGTTATCGGTTTAAAGATGAACTTCGTGTTAATCTAGCCACAGTGTCAGATTTCAAAAAGGCTTTACGGCGAAAGCAGACCATGCGATTATCTGAGGACAGCGCCCAGCATACCAACATATGAAAATCAGATTTCAACCAGGCAGGTGCTACACAAATGTCAGAAATAACAATATAATTCATGCCTTACCTTTGAAGATTTTCTTCTGTTGGCACTCCAAAATGTACCATAAACATCACAAATGGGTTTTTTGTTCGATAAATTGCTTCTTTATATCCCAAAAATGTCCATTTATTTGGCGCGTTTGATTCAGAAAAACACCGGTTCCAACTCGCCCAACATGCCTACAAAGTATCTAATAAGTTACCTGTAAACTTGGTCCAAACATTTCAAACAACGTTCCTAATCCAAATTTATGTATCCTAAAACGTAAATAATCAATCAAATTTAGGACTGGAAATACTGTGCTCAATATCGGACGAAAACAAAGTGAAGCACGTTCCAGGTCGTGCGCACCAAAACATTAGAGTGCACCTGGAGTGACACATGGAAATAACAGGGCTACTTCTTCATTTCTCAAATGAAAAACATCAACCAATTTCTAAAGGCTGTTGACTAGTGGAAGCCATAGGAATTTCAAGCATATTTCTATTAAAAAGGGATTGCCATAGAAAACGAATGGAAAACAGATTGAGCTCAAAAAAATGTTTTCCTGGATGGATTGTGCTCGGGATTTCGCCTGCCAAATCAGTTCTGTTATACTCACAGACATTATTCAAACATTTTAGAAACTATCCAAATCTACTAATAACATGCATATCCTAGCTTCTAGGCCTGAGTAGCAGGCAGTTTACTTTGGGCACACTTTTCATCCGGACGTGAAAATACTGCCCCCTAGCCCAAAGAGGTTTTAAAGGCACAGTCAACTTAGTGTATGTAAACTCCACACTGGAATTGTGATACAGTGAATTATAAGTGAAATAATCTGTCTAAACAATTGTTGGAAAAATTACTTGTGTCATACACAAAGTACAGTCGTGGCCAAAAGTTTTGAGAATGACACAAATATTAATTTTCACAAAGTCTGCTGCCTCAGTTTGTATGATGGCAATTTGCATATACTCCAGAATGTTATGAAGAGTGATCAGATGAATAGCAATTAATTACAAAGTCCCTCTTTGCCATGCAAATAAACTGAATCCCCAAAAAAACCTTCCACTGCATTTCAGCCCTGCCACAAAAGGACCAGCTGACATCATGTCAGTGATTCTCTCGTTAACACAGGTGTGAGTGTTGACGAGGACAAGGGTGGAGATCACTCTGTCATGCTGATTGAGTTCAAATAACAGACTGGAAGCTTCAAAAGGAGGGTGGTGCTTGGAATCATTGTTCTTCCTCTGTCAACCATGGTTACCTGCAAGGAAACACGTGTCGTCATCATTGCTTTGCACAAAAAGGGCCTCACAGGCAAGGATATTGCTGCCAGTAAGATTGCACCTAAATCAGCCATTTATCGGATCATCAAGAACTTCAAGGAGAGTGGTTCAATTGTTGTGAAGTAGGCTTCAGGGCGCCCAAGAAAGTCCAGGAAGCAGCAGGACCGTCTCCTAAAGTTGATTCAGCTGCGGGATCGGGGCACCACCAGTACAGAGCTTGATCAGGAATGGCAGCAGGCAGGTGTGAGTGCATCTGCACGCACAGTGAGGCAAAGCCTTTTGGAGGATGGCCTGGTGTCAAGAAGGGTAGCAAAGAAGCCACTTCTCTCCAGGAAAAACATCAGGGACAGACTGATATTCTGCAAAAGGAACAGGGATTGGACTGCTGAGGACTGGGGTAAAGTCATTTTCTCTGATGAATCCCCTTTCCGATTGTTTGGGGCATCCGGAAAAAAGCTTGTCCGGAGAAGACATGGTGAGCGCTACCATCAGTCCTGTGTCATACCAACAGTAAAGCATCCTGAGAACATTCATGTGTGGGGTTGCTTCTCAGCCAAGGGAGTGGGCTCTCTCAGCCAAGGGAGTGGGCTCACTCACCATTTTGCCTAAGAACACAGCCATGAATAAAGAATGGTACCAACACATCCTCCGAGAGCAACTTCTCCCAACCATCCAGGAACAGTTTGGTGACGAACAATGCCTTTTCCAGCATGATGGAGCACCTTGCCATAAGGCAAAAGTGATAACGAAGTGGCTCGGGGAACAAAACATCTATATTTTGGGTCCATGGCCAGGAAACTCCCCAGACCTTAATCCCATTGAGAACTGTCAATCCACAAGAGGCGGGTGGACAAACAAAAACCCACAAATTCTGACAAACTCCAAGCATTGATTATGCAAGAATGGGCTGCCATCAGTCAGGATGTGGCCCAGAAGTTAATTGACAGCATGCCAGGGCGGATTGCAGAGGTCTTGAAAAAGAAGGGTCAACACTGATAATATTGACTCTTTCCATCAACTTCATGTAATTGCCAATAAAAGCCTTTGACACTTATGAAATACTTGTAATTATACTTCAGTATTCATTCCATAGTAACATCTGACAAAAATATCTAAAGACACTGAGGCATCAGACTTTGTGAAAATTAATATTTGTGTCATTCTCAAAACTTTTGGCCACGACTGTAGATGTCCTAACCGACTTGCCAAAACTATAGTTTGTTAACAAGACATTTGTGGAGAGGTTGAAAAACAAATTTTAATGACTCCAAACTAAAGTGTATGTAAACTTCCGACTTCAACTGTATGTATGTGTGTGTGTATATGTATATGTAAGTATATATACATCCATACATACTGAACAAAAATATAAACCCAACATGAAAAATGTTGGTTTCATGAGCTGAAATAAAAGATCCCAGAAATGTTTCATATGCACAAAAAGCTTATTTCTCTCAAAGTTTGTGCACAAATTGGTTTACATCCCTGTTAGTGAGTATTTCTCCTTTGCCAAGATATGCCACCTGTCAGGTGGATGGATTATCAAGAAGCTGATTAAACATTATGATCATTACGCAGGTGCGACCAGCCACCCGGACAGCTGGTGCAACTGAGAAGTGTTTCTGTCTGTAATAAAACCCTTTTGTGGGGAAAAACTCATTCTGATTGACTTTGCCTGGCTCCCCAGTCAGTGAGCCTGGCTCCCAAGTGGGTGGGCCCATGCCCTTCCAGGCCCGACCCATGGCTGTGCCCCTGCCCAGTCATGTGAAATCCATCGATTAGGACCTAATAAATTTATTTCAGTGGACTGATTTCCTTAAATGAACTGTAACTCAGTAAAAATCGTTGAAATTGTTGCATGTTCCGTTTATATTTTGTTTCAGTATAGTTTAAACCGTACACTGACAATCAATTGTCCACACGTACTGCATAACAATAATTGATTGGATTTATGAAGTGCAGGAATACATGTTAATGTAGCCCAAGTGGTGGGTGGGAGGACATGACCCTGCCGTTTCATTTCATCACCACTGCACTGCTGTATCCTGATGCTAAGCCTGTTCCACTCTGCCTCAGTGCCCTGTCCGTGCCCTCTCTGTGCCCTCCTCCCTCCCTTTCTCCTTCATTTCCTCCCTCCCTGGTAGATCTAGTCTTACAGTGGCACTGATATCTTTAGGCACTCATCCCCTTAGGGGGCTATTGGGCCTTTGAACCCCCCCCCCCTCTCTCTGTAACAAACACACCACTCTCCATTAGTCTCAGTGCAAGTGTTGCATCATCATTGTACTGAATTATTGAACGCTACAGTACCAGCAGATCTGGGAACAGATGTAGCAGCAGTATCACCCCTCCCGCTCCCGGCTGAATAAGAGGTAACTGGTCTAAGATCAGTCTCTGTCTGCTGCAGGCTAGGCTGCTGCTGCTGCTGTTTCGCTCCCCAGCTGACATGTTGTCTTCCACCACTGCATCCTTTTGAAGCAGCTGAACTCTTCACCCCTTTCTGAGCAGGTCGACCAGAGAGGGAGAGCGAGGGGATGAGGAGAGAGGATGTCATCTTATGACTCCTCCTCGTATCCGTCTCCTTCTCTAGCTCACTCATCTTTCTTCCTTCTCTCTCACCCTCAGGGTGTTCCTCTCCCTGGCACTCTCCTCCTTTTTTTTATCCTTTCCTCTCATCCTCTCTTCCTCCCTCACGGCATCCATGTGTCTCTCCCAGCTCATCTCTCTATTCCCCCTCTGTCGATGCATCAAAGGTATACCTCGCAGAATGATAAGATAGCTTTACATGTGTTGACTCGGTAATGGCGTGGCTCTCTGGCTGTTAGCTGTAGGGCTTTACTGCTAGTCCTCTCCTCATCTACGTACACGCACACAGTCAGACTGGCTGTACGTTCTGATTGGAGCAGACACCGAAGGTCAAAGGTGAACAGCGAAACAGAGCAGTGCAGTCATTTTCACTCCGTCTCAAAAATGAATAATGCATTGTCAAGTTAAAGCAGACATGTATTTGTCCGATAAAATGTGATATGTACAGTGTGTTAATATTAACCTGATATAGAGAGATTACAGTATACTAGATAGCATATGGCTGTCTCTAAAGATACAGAATATATTAGCATGTAGCCTGAACACAATCCACACAATGTCAACATAATATACATTGGACTATGTATAACCTACCTGTGTCATACATTGAGCGGATAAGGTATATGACAAAGTCAAGTTAACGTGATATCTATACATTAGACCAGGGTTTTCCAAACCTGTTCCTGGAGAGATACCTTCCTGTAGGTTTTCACTCCAACCCTAATCTAGTGCACCTGCTTCTAATAAATATCTGGTTGATGAACTGAATCAGGTTAGTTACAACCGGGGTTGGAGGGAAAAACCTACAGGAGGGTATCTCTCCAGGAACAGGGTTGGAGAGCCCTGCGTTAGACCGTACATAGCCTGCCTGTGTACATTGAGAACGTTACAGTGTATGGTACCATACAACACCGTATATGATCAGTCAGAGCTGTGCAAGTGAGAGATTCTACACTACAGTACAGAGGTAGTGGGAGTTATCAGGTCACAACCCCTCTACTTGCTGTTAGAGGTGAACTGGTGTAGTGTTCCACTGCTCCTACACTAGAGGGGACGATATACACACACACACACACTTAGGAACAGGATTCATCTTTTTATGGCACCAGAACATAATGTCATAACCCTGGACATATAGTGCCGTGTGTAGTGTGTGTTTTTTTGTGCTAGATAGGCAAGTGAAGGCCACGCAATTTGACACAAAAAAAGACCACTTAGACCCCCTACTTTGATGTGTTTTCACTGAGAGTGTGTTTATCTACTTTCTGAGCGTGTGTGTGTGGGCAAAATGTTTGTGTGTGTGACCGTCTGACCGCTCAATGAATCTCAGCTGTGACGCAAGTGTGCTTATCCCAGCTCTCTCTCGCTTCGTGTGTGTGTGTGTGTGTGTGTGTGTGTGTGTGTGTGTGTGTGTGTGTGTGTGTGTGTGTGTGTGTGTGTGTGTGTGTGTGTGTGTGTGTGTGTGTGTGTGTGTGTGTGTGTGTGTGTGTGTGTGTGTGTGTGTGTGGCTCAGCAGTCTGCTCAGCCCCTGATGGCAGGGGTGGTGAACCCCAGGCGGGAGCGTGCGTGAGACTGCCTGTCCCTTGGTTGACCCCGGCCTCGCAGTGCTCTCTACCCCCCCCCCCCCTCCTCCACGACCGCTCTGCTCTTGCCAGGCTCTGGGCACCTGATTAAGGGATTAGTCGGCCGATGGTTGTCAGTTGTGTCTCCAGACGGGGGGGTGACGTGGGGTCGGGTCGGCTAGGCTACCACCGCCCCTGAAACCTGGGTCCGGAAAGAGAACGCACTCAGATGGACGCGCACACATACATCATGTAAACACACAGGCACACTGGGCCGACCGCACACACACACACACACTGTACACACACACTGGTGCTCTAGCATGCACCTGGGTAAACATTTCACTGTTGGTCCACACCTGTTGTTTATGAAGCATGTGGCAAATACAATTTGATTTGATGCACACACACACACTTTCAACTCCGAATGTAAACGCACCACTCAGGCGTGCACCTCGCCACATACACACAATGTAGGCCGGGTTCAGACAACGGTGACTAGCCTCGCCCCTCCCAGGCTCAGCCATCCAGGAGAGGAGAGGTCACAGAAAGGGCAGGGTCATCACTGGGTTACTACTGCCTCGCTGCCTCCTCACCCTACCCTGCCTCTCTCCATCTATCACTCGCTTTCTCCTACACTGCTGACCTCAGCCTACCCTCTCACCCCTCCCTCCTTCCCCCCTCTCTCACTCTTTCTCTCTCCCCCTTCCATCTATCTCTCTCCCATCTCTCTCCTGTACTACTGACCCCCCCCTCCCACCTCTTCCCCCCTCGCTACTGGCCCAATTTCATATATCCATAATCACCATGAGCAGCCGTGTCAGCATGGCTGGAGCTCCCTGCTGCTCCTCATCACACACACACACACACTTACACACTCGCTTACACACACACACAACCTGGACGAGACAGTCAAAATCTGTTACCTCAGAGATCCTGATGCCGTGTACTGCCGGCCACCGGGACTATTTTTAGCGTCTGCTATTTGGCTAACCTCTTGAACACTGTCTGATAACCAGAGCGATGGGGAGGTTGGGGGGAGGTTACGGGAAGGTTTTTCCTCCGTTAGGGATTCTCTAACCAACGTTGTTGTTTTATTTCAACCCCGATTTTTCTAATCTCCTAAGAGATGCCCTGATTTACGAGAAACTAGATATGAAAAGACAACGACCGCTGTTGAATCAGAAGTGTTATTTTGTTTGACGGCAGCTGAAGCAAAAGGTTTTCAAGGAAGCGTTTGAGTTCACAACATCATAACACCCCCCTCTTCAAAATGCCCATAGCGCTGGAATGAGGTTACTGTTGTACTGTTTCATATTTAATGGTGGTAGCATATTTTCTGTTTTGTGTGCTTCACTGAGCCACACACACACACCATACACTATCCCCTTTCCTGTATTTTGTGTGCTTCTGTGAACCATATATATATACAGTTGGAAGTTGGAAGTTTACATACACTTAAGTTGGAGTCATTTAAAACTCGGTTTTTCAACCACTCCACAAATGTCTTGTTAACAAACTATAGTTTTGGCAAGTCGGTTAGGACATGTACTTTATGCATGACACAAGTAATTTTTCCATCAATTGTTTACAGACAAATTATTTCACTTATAATTCACTGTATCACAATTCCAGTGGGTCAGATGTTTACATACACTAAGTTGACTGTGCCTTTAAACAGCTTGGAAAATTCCAGAAAATTATGTCATTGATTTAGAAGCTTCTGATAGGCAAATTGACATAATTTGAGTAAATTCGAGGTGTGTGTACCTGTGGATGTATTTCAAGGCCTACCTTCAAACTCAGTGCCTCTTTGCTTGACATCATGGTAAAATCCAAAAAATCAGCCAAGAACTCCAAAAAATCTGCCAAAAAATTGTAGACCTCCACAAGTCTGGTTCATCCTTGGGAGCAATTTCCAAATGCACCACGTTCATCTGTACAAACAATAGTACGCAAGTATAAACACCATGGGAACACGCAGCCGTCATACCGCTCAGGAAGGAGGCGCGTTCTGTCTCCTAGAGATGAACGCACTTTGGTGCGAAAAGTGCAAATCAATCCCATAACAACAGCAAAGGACCTTGTGAAGATGCTGGAGGAAACAGGTTCAAAAGTATCTATATCCACAGTAAAACGAGTCCTATATCGACATAACCTGAAAGGCCGCTCAGCAAGGAAGAAGCCACTGCTCCAAAACCGCCATAAAAAAGCAAGACTACGGTTTGCAACTGCACATGGGGACAAAGATCGTACTTTTTGGAGAAATGTCCTCTGGTCTGATGAAACAAAAATAGAACTGTTTGGCCATAATGACCATCGTTATGTTTGGAGGAAAAAGGGGGAGGCTTGCAAGCCGAAGAACACCATCCCAACCGTGAAGCACGGGGGTGGCAGCATCATGTTGTGGGGGTGCTTTGCTGCAGGAGGGACTGGTGCACTTCACAAAATAGATGGCATCATGAGGAACGAAAATGATGTGGATATATTGAAGCAACATCTCAGGACATCAGTCAGGAAGTTAAAGCTTGGTCGCAAATGGGTCTTCCAAATGGACAACGACCCCAAACGTACTTCCAAATTTGTGGCAATATGGCTTAAGGACAACAAAGTTAAGGTATTGGAGTGGCCATCACAAAGCTCTGACCTCAATCCTATAGAAAATGTGTGGGCAGAACTGAAAAAGCGGGTGCGAGCAAGGAGGCCTACAAACCTGACTCAGTTACACCAGTTCTGTCAGGAGGAATGGGCCAAAATTCACCCAACTTATTGTGGGAAGCTTGTGGAAGTCTACCTGAAACGTTTGACCCAAGTTAAACAATTTAAAGGCAATGCTACCAAATACTAATTGAGTGTATGTAAACTTCTGACCCACTGGGAATGTGATGAAAGAAATAAAAGCTGAAATAAATCATTCTCTCTACTATTATTCTGACATTTCACATTCAGTGGTGATCCTAACTGACCTAAGACAGGGAATTTTTACTAGAATTAAATGTCAGGAATTGTGAAAAACTGAGTTTAAATGTATTTGGCTAAGGTGTATGTAAACTTACGACTTCAACTGTATTTATATCACACACACACACACACACACACACACACACACACACACACACACACACACACACACACACACACACACACACACACACACACACACACACACACACACACACACACACACACACCCCCCCCCCCAGTGACCCTGTACTAGCTCCCTGAGCCAGTGTGTGACTTGGTGATGCCCTCTAGCCCTACATAACAATATCCACTCAGGAACGGCGCGCTTTAGGGGTTGAATGGATGTTATGGTCCAGGCTTTATTAAACATGTTCGGAATTCCAACCATTTCCATTTGGATTCAGACCCGTATTATTTCAAAGAGGTTGAGCGAGGACAGTCCAGAGTTTAGAGTGCTCCTGATGGATGGAGATTGAACTATGAATGGAATGAGAGATCTTGTCTGTGTCTGATTAAATGTACAGAATGTCCTTGGGGTATATGTTAAAGGCATTAACAAAGTTTTTTAAGGTTATTTCTCTTTGAACATCCATGAGGTAGTATGAAGTCTATGTAGGGTTTGTATGATAAATTAACTTAGCTATCTATATTTTGAGAATGAGACACATCCATGCATCATCTGTAAAATGCAGAGATTAGGACATTACCGGGAATCAAATCCACTTACTAGTCAGCTTTGAGGAAAGCCAGTAGAGTTGTATGCCGTATAAATATATTATAACCTTTTGGATTAAACAACTGGCTTTTCTCAAACTATAAGGCAAATGACTTCCCTCACTAATATATATATATATATATATATATATACACATTGACACCTGCTCTTTCCATGACATAGACTGACTAGGTGAATCCAGGTTAAAGCCATGATCCCTTATTCCCGTGTTTATCAAGATTGGTCCCCCACCCAAAGGACTTCCAGCCAACTTAACACAACTGTGGGAAGCATTGGAGTCAGCATCCCTGTGGAACGCTTTCGACACCTTGTAGAGTCCATGCACTGACGAATTGAGGCTGTTCTGAGGGCAAAGGGGGTCCCAACTCAATATTAGGGAGGTGTTCCTAATGTTTGGTGTACTCAGTGTAGATAGGATTTGTCACAGGAATGCATAGATTCAACCCTGTCACTCACTGTCCCTCTCATCCAATCCCCTACCCCAGAAAGCAACAAGGACGCCGCCCACTACCAGAAGATGACGGTGAAGGCAGAACCTATGGAGGTGGACCCGGCCAGCGGCCCGGCCCCGCCCTCTTCTCACCTGCTGGCCTTCAGCACTTTAGGGCCGTGTGAGAAGAGCGAGCCAATGGCCAGCCTCCCTGAGGCGTTGTCCCGCCCCCAGAAGCAAGACCTCTTCTCCCAGGACATATCGGTGAAAATGGCCTCCGAGCTCCTCTTCCAACTCTCAGGTGCGCAATGTTCTCTATGATACACAACACACACACACATACGACACACACAATCTCTCAAACATACACACACATGTACACTAGAGGTCGACCGATTATGATTTTTCAACACCGATACCGATTATTGGAGGACAAAAAAAGCCAATACCGATTTAATCGGCCAATTTAAAAATAAAAATGTACAAGTTATTTGTAATAATGACAATTACAACAATACTGAATATAACACTTATTTTAACTAAATATAATACATCAATAAAATCAATTTAGCCTCAAATAAATTATGAAACATGTTCAATTTGGTTTAAATAATGCAAAAACAAAGTGTTGAAGAAAGTAAAAGTGCAATATGTGCCATGTAAGAAAGCTAACGTTTAAGTTCCTTGCTCAGAACATGAGAACATATGAAAGCTGGTGGTTCCTTTTAACATGATTCTTCAATATTCCCAGGTAAGAAGTTTTAGGTTGTAGTTATTATAGGAATTATAGGACTATTTCTCTCTATACCATTTGTATTTCATATACCTTTGACTATTGGATGTTCTTATAGGCACTTTAGTATTGCCAGTGTAACAAGTATAGCTTCCGTCCCTCTCCTCGCTCCTACCTGGGCTCGAACCAGGAACACATCGACAACAGCCACCCTCGAAGCAGCGTTACCCTTGCAGAGCAAGGGGAAAAACTACTCCAAGTCTCAGAGCGAGTGACGTTTGAAACGCTATTAGTGCGCACCCCGCTAACTAGCTAGCCATTTCACATCGGTTACACCAACCTAATCTCGGGAGTTGATAGGCTTGAATTCATAAACAGCAGAGCTGCTGGCAAAACGCACGAAAGTGCTGTTTGAATGAATGCTTACGAGCCTGCTGGTGCCCACCATCGCTCAGACTGCTCTATAAAATCATAGACTTGATTATAACATAATAACACACAGAAATACGAGCCTTAGGTCATTAATATGGTCGAATCCGGAAACTATAATCTCGAAAACAAAACATTTATTCTTTCAGTGAAATACGGAACCGTTCCATATTTTATCTAAAGGGTGTCATCCATCAGTCTAAATATTCCTGTTACATTGCACAACCTTCAATGTTATGTCATAATTACGTAAAATTCTGTCAAATTAGTTCGCAATGAGCCAGGCGGCCCAAACTGTTGCATATACCCTGACTCTGCGTGCAATGAACGCAAGAGAAGTGACACAATTTCACCTGGTTAATATTGCCTGCTAACCTGGATTTCTTTTAGCTAAATATGCAGGTTTAAAAATATATACTTCTGTGTATTGATTTTAAGAAAGGCATTGATGTTTATGGTTAGGTACACGTTGGAGCAACGACAGTCCTTTTTCGCGAATGCGCACCGCATCAATTATATGCAACGCAGGACACGATAGATAAACTAGTAATATCATCAACCATGTGTAGTTATAACTAATGATTATGATTGATTGATTGTTTTTTATAAGATAAGTTTAATGCTAGCTAGCAACTTACCTTGGCTTCTTACTGCATTCGCGTAACAGGCGGGCTCCTCGTGAGGCAGGTGGTTAGAGCATTGGACTAGTTAACCGTAAGGTTGCAAGATTGAATCCCTGAGCTGACAAGGTAAAAATCTGTCGTTCTGCCCCTGAACAAGGCAGTTAACCCACCGTTCCTAGGCCGTCATTGAAAATAAGAATGTGTTCTTAACTGACTTGCCTAGTTAAATAAATGTGTAAAAAAAAAAAAAAAAAGATTTCCGATTGTTATGAAAACTTGAAATCGGCCCTAATTAATCGGCCATTCCGATTAATCGGTCGACCTCTAATGTACACACACTTGTACACACACATGTACCCTCACACACCTCCCTGACTACATTCACACACACACCTCTCTCTGGCACCTCAGTGCTCAGTGTCAACCTTGAAATGTGGTGTGATACTTAGCCATAAAAGCTATATGTTTCTCTTCCATCCTCTGGAGGCTCTGCGGTTAGGGGACACTATATATTACCTGTAATGTGCTCTGTAGGTTTTATACACACTTCTTCCCTTTTTGGCTGTGACCATGACATTGAGGCGGCAGACAGCTGTTTGTATTGCCTGATGGCAGAGCACTGAAGTGGAGCCTGCATCCCCCAAGATGGGGTTGTGGGGGGTGGTACAGGAGACCCAGGCCATGCCCCCCAGCTCTATCCCCCCAGCTCTGATTGCTACGCCTAAATGCCTTATACAGTAGCACCTCGGAAATTGTGGCAAAAAAATCTCTCCAGCGAGAGAGATGCACACACCGATGAGCACGCACGTACACACACACACGCAGACACACACAAGCCCCCATGGGGAACAGTGTCTACAAAGTGCCTGTCTTCCCCCACGTCCCTCCCTCCTCTTCTCCTTCTCTATCCCTCCTTCTCTCTCTCTTCCTCGACTCCTTTTCAAACATGCCGGCTCAAGCACACTTGGCTGCACACACTAGCCCCCCCCCCCCCCCCTACATTTCTCCCGTGTGGCATCACCATGGCAACGCGGAGAGACCTCTGTCCTTGGCGAACCGTTTGACGGAGCGGGGTGTTAGGGAGTGGGGGGTGAGGAGGGGTTAGGGAGTGGGGTGCGAGGAGGGGTTGGGGGGCAGCGACTAGAGCAGTGTCACCCAGGGAGCAAGAGGCTGCTATAATGAGGTCATCACTCGTAGGCTGCTGAAGCCAAGGGACAACCAAACACCTTCCCTGGGTTTTATTACTCTGACCATAGAATTTGAAATTTGAATACTAGAATGGACATGAAAGTTCTTATGACAGCATAAAAGGTCAGCCATTTTGGTCAGGGAGTTGGTCAGCCAGTGTGCTGTGATGAGATATTGTGTAAAACAATCATTTTGAAGATTGTCTGCACAGTATGTTTGTTCGCCAGTTTAAGTGGAATGATTCCAATAATTTTTCTAACCAGTATGCCAACATTCCATACTAACAGTGCAGTCAATCCACAGCCACTGGCTGAAATCAGTAGATAGGATTTAGACAAGTTGTAAATGCAACAAGTACTGATATTGTATCATATTATAAACACTCACAGCTTTCCAAGAAAACAAACATTGAGACATTTATGGTCCGTTTACATATATTTCATAGGCTATTTATACAGTCTAAAACCTGTACAAACTTTATAATTATATGACAATATTTTAGGTATAAAAAAAAATCACATGCCTTACTTTTATTTTTCTGCATAAGTGAAATCAGGAAATGCATCACCTATGCCTCTACTACTATTCATTCCAATTAGACTGGTTTGGATTTCTCCCTGGCCACAATGGCTGCCATTTTATACCATTCTGGAACTGTGAGGGTTTATGACATAGCCCCTCTAGTCATTTAATATGATCTCTTTGACTTTGACCACTTAAAACAGTATCTGCCAAGGCAACAGGACAACCATGCAACTTCCCTGGGTTTTTATACAGCATGTTACTATGACCACAATGTTACTATACGCTACAATCTGGGATTGGTCTTTCAGCAAAATGGTTAGGGAAATGTTACCCCTCTCAAATTCACAGACGGCGCTCTAGATGCAAGGACTGACCTTTGAACAGATTCCCAGATCCCAGATTGCACCTTTTTAAAGCAGTATCAGACCAATACTAACCACTCGGTCACGTTGAATAATCAATATGTCCTGAATAACCGCTTCGTGGTTCCATCATGACCACAAAAGGCGTGTTAATGATTTCTCATTGTTGTGACCCTCTTTGATGTTGGGATGTTTTTTTGTGTTGCAGAAAAAGTCAGCAAAGCCAACGACCACAAAGACAGCAACATGGTGGGCATAAGCAGGTAAGACAACAACAACAACAACAACATGTTGTTTTGTCACATACACTGGATAGGTGCAGTGAAAGGTGTTGTTTTACAGTGTCAGCCATAGGAGTATGGCGCCCTTGGAGCAAATTAGGGTTAAGTGCCTCGACAGATTTTTCACCTTGTTGGCTCGGGTATTCAAACCAGCGACCATTCGACATGATGAACATAGTGGCTTCTTTTCCGCTTAGCTGCTATTTCTACAGTTTGTCTTTTTTGGTATATGGCTTATGGTTTAGCATTGAGATTGGGAGGCCTCTTGCATATTGATTGCATATTGCTATCATATTTTAGCGTAAGCATTTGTTTTAGTTATTGAGCTGTTAAAGCATGATACTGCTCTGACTGTGTCTGTGTGTGGTTGTGTGTCCACTCCTAGCCCCTTCCTGGACGAGCGTTTCAGACAATCCCCCTTCAGCCAGCGCTCCAAGTCCTCCTCCCCCGCAGAGGCCAGCTCCTCTGCTAGGACAGCCCTCCACGGTGAGACACACACACATCATGGATAGACTGACACATACACACTTACTGTCAGACAGATAGACAGACAGATGCAGTTCAGTGGGCATACTACTATAGTGAGCCACACACTCAGAAAGACACACACACACTCCAGACAGACACATAATGTAGACATGCAGCCAGAATGTTGGCCCTCACAGCTGATTACAGTAACCTCCCACCCTCCTCAGCCACATCCCCACTTCCCCAGGGCTTTCCTCGCTCTCTCACACATCTACCCAGCCACTCAACTCTGGCCAACCCTCTCTTCCTCCACCCCTCTTCCTCCATTCCTCCACCTCCAGAGCCTCCACCTCCCGTCTCACTCACACATCTACCCAGCCTTGGGGCTCCCTGCCCTGGACAGCCCTTCCCTCCCCTCCCCTGGCCCTGGAATGGGGATGCTCTGTGGCTGTCCCTGTGGTGCCTGCGGCAGGCAGGCAGAGATACAGAGGGTAATTAGCCTGTGCCAGCCTCACCCGTCTCTCCCTCCATCACCATCCACCAGTTAATTAAAATCTGATTGGCTTCTACGTGTCAAGGGTGTCCTGATAGTTAATTCGCCCAACCGACTGTCTCCCTTCCCTGGGTGCAACGTGCAGGCCCTTGTCTTCGCTCTTTCTCTCTCTTTTATCGCTCTCACCTTTTCTCGCTCTCTCTCCCTCTCTCTCCGTCTCTTCCCGATGCCCAGTTCTTTCTCTTGTCTCCTTCAACCATCTTTTCTCTGCTTTCGGGTTGCACTTTTCTCTTTTCCTGCTCCCTCTATCCCCTCCCTCCCTCTCTCCATATCTCTCTCTCATCTCTCCATCTTTGTACCTCTCTATCTCTCTGTTTCTCTCTTTGGGGTGCAGTCAGTCACACAGCTGTGTTCTGTGCTAAGGGTAGTGACCCTCCCCAGTGCTCCCATTAACCCAGTTTCCCAGTATCACCCCAGCACCACTCATTATCCAGACAGTTACTCTGAGAATCCCTTGTATTACTGAAACACCACTTTATGACAATTCAAACAGTTGCATGGTTGGATTTCATAATGACTGGTGCATTGTACCACTTTGCCCATACATTTCCAAAATGTGACCATCTCTGTGTGGCGGTAATTGTGGCTGTTTACAGCAAGTGTGTGTGTGTGTGTGTGTGTGTGTGTGTGTGTGTGTGTGTGTGTGTGTGTGTGTGTGTGTGTGTGTGTGTGTGTGTGTGTGTGTGTGTGTGTGTGTGTGTGTGTGTGTGTGTGTGTGTGTGTGTGTGTGTGTGTGTGTGTGTGTGTCGTGATGGTGGCGGCTGTCCTTCCTCTCCCCCTGCCCCGGGTCAAGCTCCAGCCAGCCTTTCGGAGGCCGTGCGTCCGTCTCTCTCTCCCTCGTTCTCCAGCTCTAATAACACTAATTAAACCATTAACCACTTCAAGGCCCACGCCGGTCCTCTAATTGCCCGAATATCAGAGCTCTGGCTGGGGTTGCAGGCCCCAGGATGGCCCCTAGACCCTGTCCATGGGCTCCAGTCACCCTGGATGACCCCCACCCAACCCTGCCTCGCCCAGCCGCTCACCCCCTCAGGACAGCTAATGTGATTATGTGGTCTGAGGAGATGAGATACAAGCCCCTTAAGGATCTCTGTGCCCATTCAGTACTAAGCCACACAAACGGAGGTGGTAAGAGGAAGAGTAAGGGAGAAGCCAATCCAAGACCGGCGTGCGGGGGGGCATCACCATGGTGAAGCCTGTCAGTGCGACTTAACAGACAAGGGGTTTGGTGAATCTTTGATAGAGCTCAGAGCATCACCACTCTGCAGCCACTGATTCAAGGGGTCAAGTCCTCATGTGGATCATACTGATAAGTGTACTAATAAGTCATATGTCTCTGACTTAGAATACGTGGACAACTACAAATACCTAGGTGTCTGGTTAGACTGTAAACTCTCCTTCCAGACTCACATTAAGCATCTCCAATCCAAAATTAAATCTAGAATCGGTTTCCTATATCGCAACAAAACATCCTTCACTCATGCTGCCAAACATACCCTCGTAAAACTGACCATCCTACCGATCCTCGACTTCGGTGATGTCATCTATAAAATAGCCTCCAACACTCTACTCAACAAACTGGATGCAGTCTATCACAGTGCCATCCGTTTTGTCACCAAAGCCCCATACACTACCCACCATTGCGACCTGTACGCTCTCATTGGTTGGCCCTCGCTTCATAATCGTCGCCAAACCCACAGGTTATCTACAAGTTTCTGCTAGGTAAAGCCCCGCCTTATCTCAGCTCACTGGTCACCATAGCAGCACCCACTCGTGGCACGCGCTCCAGCAGGTATATCTCACTGGTCACCCCCAAAGCCAATTCCTCCTTTGGTCGTCTTTCCTTCCAGTTCTCTGCTGCCAATGACTGGAACGAACTACAAAAATCTCTGAAGCTGGAAACACTTATCTCCCTCACTAGCTTTAAGCAGCAGCTGTCAGAACAGCTCACAGATTACTGCACCTGTACATAGCCTATCTATAATTTAGCCTAAGCAACTACCTCTTCCCCTACTGTATTTCTTTCTTTCTTTTGCTCCTTTGCACCCCATTATTTCTATTTCTACTTTGCACATTCTTCCACTGCAAATCTACCATTCCAGTGTTTTACTTGCTATATTTTATTTACTTTGCCACCATGGCCTTTTTTTGCCTTTACCTCCCTTATCTCACCTCATTTGCTCACATTGTATATAGACTTATTTTTCTACTGTATTATTGACTATGTTTTGTTTATCCCATGTGTAACTCTGTGTTGTATGTGTCGAATTGCTATGCTTTATCTTGGCCAGGTTGCAGTTGCAAATGAGAACTTGTTCTCAACTAGCCTACCTGGTTAAATAAAGGTTAAATAAAAAAAATATATTTAAAAAAATACACACACACCCTCACACCCTCCCCTCTACTCTGCCAACTCACATGCAGGGACACATATATATATATATATATATATATACACACCCACACCCACACACTCCCACTGGTATGTCAGGTTGTGAATCACAGAGAACGGCTGGTCCAGGGGCCCTTATGAGGAGTGACTCAGTCCCTGCAGAAGGATTACAACTAAGGAATCTATTACTAGTTGTGTTATTACTGTATAGCCACTTGACTGAAATATTGTAGAATACCATCAGGGCACAGGCTTGTGTTTAGTTTAGTTTTGTGTGGATGAGGGTGTGCATTGACGTGAGGGGTTTTATAATGGTGTGTAGTGCTCATTCACTGAGAGATTCCCACACTTCACTTCAGGTAGCTACAGACACAGTAGGCTCTCTGCTCTCTTCCAACCAGCACATGTCCAGACAGATAAAGATGGAATTGTCTTTTAGCATCCCTCCCTCTGGTCTCTCTCCTTCTCTTTTTTCAGAGAGAGAGAAGTCCAGACCTGTCAGCAGCATACAACTCTAGCTAGACGTCCTTCATCTCTAGCTAGACGACTTCTCCATCTCCCCCTCTGTCTTTCTCCAAGGCCAGTACATCTATTCTTTAATGCCCCCACCATTAAATCTCCCCTAAAATACCAGAGAAGGATGGAGCCTCCTAGCTGCTCCTCCACCCCCCCCCCCCAAACAATCAACCAGCTTGCATCTCTTCGTTAAAACAAATGAATTTAGTGGCGGAGGGTGACTCCAATCACTAGCCTTCGTTTTTTTTGTCTTCCGCACAGTTAATGTTAAGATGCCTGTAGTGACCTGCAGTCAGACTGTGACCTGCAGTCAGACTGAAAACAGTCAAGAATATATTTTTGCTGTGGTTTAACAGTAGATTAATGTTAGATGACAATAACAATGGTTCTTTTTTTGATTCTCTACTTCAGAAGAATGCAACACCTTTGACCCTTTGCTAAGCCCCGCCCCCCCTTGGTTACTGTGGGTACAGTCATTTCTGTACTTACCATTTTACTATTATTGATAAGCTAACGCCAGGTAAATAGTGGACTTAAAGGGCTGATTTCCTGTGTATCCCTATTAAATGTCCCTATGTGAAAGACCATCCTGTGTGGAGTACGGTATAGTCAGTCCACTCTCCCCTTACCCTGTCACTGAGAACAATATGATCCTAGGTAGTGTGGTGCCAGACGTCCATTTGAGACTAGCTGCATTGTGTTAATGACGGAAGTTCTCCCTGTCCACTTCTTTATTTATTTACCCGATGGAGGAGAGGGGGATAAAGAGAGAGGAGGAGTGGCATGGAATCCTAATTGAGAGCTGTGCCTTCATCAGAAGGTTAATTCTATATCTCTTCTTGTCATGTTCTCCCTTTTCTCTCACTCTCTTCCTCTCTCACGCTTTCCCAACACCTCCGTGCCTCTCTCTCCTCTTCTCTCTTCTCTTGTCTTCTCTCTCTCTCTCTCTCTCCTCTTCTCTCTCTCTATTATGCTTTCTCGCTCTCTCACTCTCTCCATCCCTGCTGTATCCCTGGGTGGTAGTGTATTACTATATAGTCTGATTAGCATGGACAACCACACACTAGAGGGCTTAGGACTGATGGGTGATGGAGGACACACAGAGAGAGAGAATATCAAGGGGTACAGTGTGGTATAGTCTGATTATCATGGAGATGATGAGAATACTAATATGGAGCAAGGTTGAGGGTTGGAGTAATATGGAGCAAGGTTGAGGGTTGGAGTAATATGGAGCAAGGTTGAGGGTTGGAGTAATATGGAGCAAGGTTGAGGGTTGGAGTAATATGGAGCAAGGTTGAGGGTTGGAGTAATATGGAGCAAGGTTGAGGGTTGGAGTAATATGGAGCAAGGTTGAGGGTTGGAGTAATATGGAGCAAGGTTGAGGGTTGGAGTAATATGGAGCAAGGTTGAGGGTTGGAGTAATATGGAGCAAGGTTGAGGGTTGGAGTAATATGGAGCAAGGTTGAGGGTTAGAGTAATATGGAGCAAGGTTGAGGGTTAGAGTAATATGGAGCAAGGTTGAGGGTTAGAGTAATATGGAGCAAGGTTGAGGGTTGGCGTAATTTGGAACACGTTTGAGGGTTGGAGTAATATGGAGCAAAGTTGAGGGTTGGAGTAATATGGAGCAAGGTTGAGGGTTGGAGTAATATGGAGCAAGGTTGAGGGTTGGAGTAATATGGAGCAAGGTTGAGGGTTGGAGTAATTTGGAACAAGGTTTTGGGTTGGAGTAATATGGAACACGGTTGAGGGTTGGAGTAATATGGAGCAAGGTTGAGGGTTGGAGTAATATGGAGCAAGGTTGAGGGTTGGAGTAATATGGAGCAAGGTTGAGGGTTGGAGTAATATGGAGCAAGGTTGAGGGTTGGAGTAATATGGAGCAAGGTTGAGGGTTGGAGTAATATGGAGCAAGGTTGAGGGTTGGAGTAATATGGAGCAAGGTTGAGGGTTGGAGTAATATGGAGCAAGGTTGAGGGTTGGAGTAATATGGAGCAAGGTTGAGGGTTGGAGTAATATGGAGCAAGGTTGAGGGTTGGAGTAATATGGAGCAAGGTTGAGGGTTAGAGTAATATGGAGCAAGGTTGAGGGTTAGAGTAATATGGAGCAAGGTTGAGGGTTGGAGTAATATGGAGCAAGGTTGAGGGTTAGAGTAATATGGAGCAAGGTTGAGGGTTGGCGTAATTTGGAACACGTTTGAGGGTTGGAGTAATATGGAGCAAAGTTGAGGGTTGGAGTAATATGGAGCAAGGTTGAGGGTTGGAGTAATATGGAGCAAGGTTGAGGGTTGGAGTAATATGGAGCAAGGTTGAGGGTTGGAGTAATATGGAGCAAGGTTGAGGGTTGGAGTAATATGGAGCAAGGTTGAGGGTTGGAGTAATTTGGAACAAGGTTTTGGGTTGGAGTAATATGGAGCAAGGTTGAGGGTTGGCGTAATTTGGAACACGTTTGAGGGTTGGAGTAATATGGAGCAAAGTTGAGGGTTGGAGTAATATGGAGCAAGGTTGAGGGTTGGAGTAATATGGAGCAAGGTTGAGGGTTGGAGTAATATGGAGCAAGGTTGAGGGTTGGACTAATATGGAACACGGCTGGGGGTTGGAGTGGAGTTGGAGTAATATGAAACAAGGCTGGGGGTTGGAGTGGAGTTGGAGTAATATGGAACAAGGCTGAGGGTTGGAGTGGAGTTGGAGTAATATGGAACAAGGCTGAGGGTTGGAGTGGAGTTGGAGTAATATGGAACAAGGTTGGACTCCATTTCAGTTGCTGAATGCTTTCCTACAATATGGACTTTCAGGTCGCCTCCCAGGGGGAGGTTATGAGAAAGTTGTGAGTAAAATATGGTAAACTGTGATGGTGACGGTACTCTGTCTGTGTGTTTCCAGACCCAGAGAAGGACACTGGAGAGCCGGGGGGGAACGGGATGTCCCAGGGGATACTGAGCAGTCAGCACCTCTACCCCTGTCCTGTATGTGGCAAGGTGTTTGGCAGACAGCAGACCCTGTCCAGACACCTGTCTCTACACACAGGTGAGTCCACTAACACACACTCCCTTTCCATCTCTACGTACACGTCCCTGTGTGTGTTGTGACATATCTTGTCAACGTTCCCTTGGCGTGTGTGTGACTGTGTGTGTAATACCCTGTAAAAAGTAAATAAGGTTTACTAGACTGGATTACCCTCTCCTTTAAAGAGATTACCACCATGATTAGTCTCAGTGGGAAAACTGCCCGCCTAATTACCAAGCCAGAAGGCTGCTCTGCATCCCAGTACACACACTGGACACAATGGACACACAAACATGGACAGACGCAATACCGGATGCGCACACACACATTTATTTATTTGTTTATGTATTTATTTAAATAAATATATACACACACACACACACTGAGTGGATGGATTCATACACACACAGTTACAGTAGGTGTACATACAGAGTGTAACCGCAATGGGGCCATACCGTATCTGATGCAAAACCACATACTACTGTGTCTGTACATGCTTTTATGCATATTAATACATTTACATACATATATATACATGAATACATATTAATACACATAAATACATACACTGAGTGGACAGAACATTAAGGACACCTTCTTAATATTGAGTTCCACCCCCCCTGTTGCCCTCAGAACAGACTTAATTTGTTAGGGCATGGGCTCTACAAGGTGTCAAAAGCGTTCCACAGGGATGCTGACCCATGTTGACCCCAATGCTTCCCACAGTTGTGTCAAGTTGGCTGGATGTCCTTTGGGTGATGGGTCATTCTTGATACAGACGGGAAACTGTTCAGCGTGAAAAACCCAGCAGCGTTGCAGTTCTTGACGAAAACCGGTGCGCCTGGCACCTACTACCATACCCTGTTCAAAGGCACTTCAATCTTTTTTCTTGATCCTACACCCTCTGAATGACAAACATACACAATCTATGTCTCAATTGTCTCAAGGCTTAAAAATCCTTCTTTAACCTGTCTCCTCCCCTTCATCTACACTGATTGAAGTGAATTTAACAAGTGACATCAATAAGGGATCATAGCTTTCACCTGGATTCACCTGGTCAGTCTGTCATGGAAAGAGCAGGTGTTCATAATGTTTTGTACACTCAGTGTATAAATACATGTAAATACATGTGAACACAGCACACACTACCGTCTAAGCGATCCATTGGATGAGAGATCCAAACAGAGGTCCTGACTCTGTGGTTCAGATCCGAGATCTCCACTCCCCTGGCATTACCACAAGTCTAAGAAGGGTCATTGCTGTAAAAGATCATGCATTCTCAATTTTAATTTGATTTAAATTGGTCTTTTTAATGCACCCACATTTATGTAAAAACCTACATATTCTTATGCATGAAAGCGCATGGTCCACACACACTAATACAAAACACGCACGCGCACACACACTCTGACACACACACACTCCCCCTGTGAGTGGGTTGTTTGGCTGAGAACAGCTTGGGCACACCACAGAGAGCAGAAACGGGGGCATATGTCATCATGATGGTTGTTTTTGTTTTACCCGGGCCACAAAGGTTCCCTGGCTTCATGTCCTCGGGCAAAATGTGTGTGTGTGTGTGCGTTAGTCAGTAGCTGACGTCATAGGATTTGTGTGTGTGTTTTGTTTGTGTAGTCCACTAAGCAGACATTCTCATGCAGGGGGACGTACTCATTGTATTTGTGTATACGTGATGTGTACGCATGTTGTTTGCGTACATACTTGTGCCTGCGTGCGTTTTGTATATGGCGTGCGTATTACGCATAAGTGTGTGTACGAATGTGTGTCCCCATGTGTCTCTGTAGACCCATCTCTCGCTCTCTCTGACATTGTCTGTCCGTCCGTCTGTCCTTCCAGAGGAGCGAAAGTATACGTGTCACCTGTGTCCTTATGCAGCCAAGTGCAGAGCCAACCTCAACCAGCACCTGACCATCCACTCTGTCAAGCTGGTCAGCACCGACGCAGAGCAGATGGTCAGCGCCGTCACCACCGCTGAGGGACGAGACGGGAAGACCTTCCCCTATTACTACAGGTGCTGCTACGCTGAATGAAAGAAATACTCCAAAGAAACATTGAATGGGCCAGATACACCATTTTGGATTTCTACTAGAGTCTGGTCGACGCACCTGTTCTCAGAGCAGTAGTCACAAGAACTATCCCTGTACTAATGTACACAGACCCATAATAAAGGTCTGTCCCTATAGTTTTTGGCGAGTACATGTTCATCCATAGCAGGCGTCAAAGAACTAACTTCTCATGTCAAACAGCCTAGTTTCTGTGGTTAATGTGTGTGTGTGTACAGAAGATCTAGCCGTATAAAGACTGACACATGCAATTTACTGATCCCATAAATTGGGATGTAAATGTAAACCATGGACTGTACATGACTGACCTATTTCTTTACCAGTCTGAGGTCAGGCTTTGGGGTTTGATTGGGAATTAATGATGTCCTCTCCCCTCTATAACCTGGTCTGAGGTCAGGCTTTGGGAATTAATGATGTCCTCTTCCCTCTATAACCTGGTCTGAGATCAGCATTTGGTCTATGTTCAATACCTCTCTCCTTTCCCCCTCTAGCTGTGACCTGTTCTGAGATCAGTGTTTAACCCATCCCTCCCTCTTCCTGTCCATCCAGCTGCCATGCGTGTGGTTTCCAGACGGGGCTGAACGCCCAGTTCGTCAGCCACATGTCTCTCCACGTGGACAAGGAGCAGTGGATGTTCTCTCTGTGCTGCAGCGCCTGTGACTACGTCTGTGTGGAGGAGAGTGACATGAAGTCCCACGTCAGTCACGGACACACAGGTAGATCATCTGTCGTCTGCTCAGGCATGTATTGTATGGAGAGGTGACTTTGGTCCACCTCTTGTCCCTGGGGGCAGCAATAGGACGAAGTCAGCTTGTACAACCAACTTGATGGCATTTCTTTTCCAGCTGAACTTGGTTTTGCTGTCGTCAAACTGTTCCAAATTGTATTGATTCCCTTCCTGAAGCGTGTATCTATCTGCTGGCTCGGACTCATGGGTTTTAAAGCGCTGTTTCGGTGTAAGGATAGGCTAGAAAGAGGGAGTTTATACAATTTCTTACACCCAGTCTATACCTTTTAAATCCATGAGGAAGACTG
This sequence comes from Salvelinus alpinus, assembly GCF_045679555.1. Taxonomy (NCBI): domain Eukaryota; kingdom Metazoa; phylum Chordata; class Actinopteri; order Salmoniformes; family Salmonidae; genus Salvelinus; species Salvelinus alpinus. The sequence continues at coordinate 67,346,292 of NC_092091.1, forward strand.
GAAAAGTCTGCACCTCGGCTCGTAGCCGAACAAACCAAACAATGTATTAAAGCTTTCTGAAGAGACGGTACCAACCTTCCAGAATGACTGTCAGATCAGCTGTAACATGTTATTGGTAGGGAGCTGGTGGGGGAGTGTTGCAGACTGTCAGATCAGCTGTAACATGTTATTGGTAGGGAGCTGGTGGGGGAGTGTTGCAGATTGTCAGATCAGCTGTAACATGTTATTGGTAGGGAGCTGGTGGGGGAGTGTTGCAGATTGTCAGATCAGCTGTAACATGTTATTGGTAGGGAGCTGGTGGGGGAGTGTTGCAGATTGTCAGATCAGCTGTAACATGTTATTGGTAGGGAGCTGGTGGGGGAGTGTTGCAGATTGTCAGATCAGCTGTAACATGTTATTGGTAGGGAGCTGGTGGGGGAGTGTTGCAGATTGTCAGATCAGCTGTAACATGTTATTGGTAGGGAGCTGGTGGGGGAGTGTTGCAGATTGTCAGATCAGCTGTAACATGTTATTGGTAGGGAGCTGGTGGGGGAGTGTTGCAGATTGTCAGATCAGCTGTAACATGTTATTGGTAGGGAGCTGGTGGGGGAGTGTTGCAGATTGTCAGATCAGCTGTAACATGTTATTGGTAGGGAGCTGGTGGGGGAGTGTTGCAGATTGTCAGATCAGCTGTAACATGTTATTGGTAGGGAGCTGGTGGGGGAGTGTTGCAGATTGTCAGATCAGCTGTAACATGTTATTGGTAGGGAGCTGGTGGGGGAGTGTTGCAGATTGTCAGATCAGCTGTAACATGTTATTGGTAGGGAGCTGGTGGGGGAGTGTTGCAGATTGTCAGATCAGCTGTAACATGTTATTGGTAGGGAGCTGGTGGGGGAGTGTTGCAGATTGTCAGATCAGCTGTAACATGTTATTGGTAGGGAGCTGGTGGGGGAGTGTTGCAGATTGTCAGATCAGCTGTAACATGTTATTGGTAGGGAGCTGGTGGGGGAGTGTTGCAGATTGTCAGATCAGCTGTAACATGTTATTGGTAGGGAGCTGGTGGGGGAGTGTTGCAGATTGTCAGATCAGCTGTAACATGTTATTGGTATGGAGCTGGTGGGGGAGTGTTGCAGATTGTCAGATCAGCTGTAACATGTTATTGGTAGGGAGCTGGTGGGGGAGTGTTGCAGATTGTCAGATCAGCTGTAACATGTTATTGGTAGGGAGCTGGTGGGGGGGTGTTGCAGACTGTCAGATCAGCTGTAACATGTTATTGGTAGGGAGCTGGTGGGGGAGTGTTGCAGATTGTCAGATCAGCTGTAACATGTTATTGGTAGGGAGCTGGTGGGGGAGTGTTGCAGACTGTCAGATCAGCTGTAACATGTTATTGGTAGGGAGCTGGTGGGGGAGTGTTGCAGATTGTCAGATCAGCTGTAACATGTTATTGGTAGGGAGCTGGTGGGGGAGTGTTGCAGATTGTCAGATCAGCTGTAACATGTTATTGGTAGGGAGCTGGTGGGGGAGTGTTGCAGACTGTCAGATCAGCTGTAACATGTTATTGGTAGGGAGCTGGTGGGGGAGTGTTGCAGATTGTCAGATCAGCTGTAACATGTTATTGGTAGGGAGCTGGTGGGGGAGTGTTGCAGACTGTCAGATCAGCTGTAACATGTTATTGGTAGGGAGCTGTTGGGGGAGTGTTGCAGACTGTCAGATCAGCTGTAACATGTTATTGGTAGGGAGCTGGTGGGGGAGTGTTGCAGATTGTCAGATCAGCTGTAACATGTTATTGGTAGGGAGCTGGTGGGGGAGTGTTGCAGATTGAGGTGCTACTGCTGACTGCTCAGAGTAGAAACAGATAGTTTAGTTTACAGCCATTTATAGTAGAGGGAACCAACATGTTCAGTCTCAACACACGGAACTGAATTGACAATAAAGTAAAGCTTCATAAAACGAGTCCCTTCCCGGGAGAGAGAGGAGACTGTAACTCTGTAAACTCCCCAAACAGAAACAACTTCCGCTTTGAATAATAAAACATGTAGATTCTTTTCCCTCCCTCGACCTTCCCTGGACTTTTTAAAGCCACTGGTCCAAAACCCAGCCTGTCAATATATTTTTTCGGTCCGTAGCGGCTTTGTCCGGTTTATCGTTCGACGCGGTTGCCCGTCTTGCCCTTCCGTGGCAGTGTGTGTGTGTGGGATTGTCCGGTAGTGTTGCAGACAGCTGAGGGGTCCTCACGGAGGCCGGGGAGCGACCTTGTTTATCTACGATGGCTGCCCCTTATCGTGCCTGAGGGGAAAAAATCAATAGGCCCTCTGGTCCTTCAGAGGCAGGCCAGGGTTCACACACACACACACACACACATTCTTACCCTCACTCACACAGACACAGAGTGGTGAGTCCATATCGAAGCTTGGCATTTAGGCTAGCCTCCACCCACTAGCAAACATGGCTGCTGAAAACACACCACATTGGGGCTGTAGAAAAGACTGCTGGGTGTTATTTGTCAGCTGATAGTGTTTGGACAGCACATCTCCCCCAGCCAGGCCCCAGACAGACATGGAAAACGGCTGAACTCAGCAGGTGTTACGTCTGAAGCTGGCCCTCGCTAAGATGTGTGTCAGCCACATGGGCAAGGGGTCAGACTGGTGGCCCCACAGCAGGGAGCCTGGCTGCTGCTAGGGATAGGAACAGGACAGCGATACTGTGTGGTGGTACAGTAAGAACAGGACAGAGATACTGTGTGGTGGTACAGTAGGAACAGGACAGAGATACTGTGTGGTGGTACAGTAAGAACAGGACAGAGATACTGTGTGGTGGTACAGTAGGAACAGGACAGAGATACTGTGTGGTGGTACAGTAAGAACAGGACAGAGATACTGTGTGGTGGTACAGTAAGAACAGGACAGAGATACTGTGTGTGTGGTGGTACAGTAGGAACAGGACAGAGATACTGTGTGGTGGTACAGTAAGAACAGGACAGAGATACTGTGTGGTGGTACAGTAGGAACAGGACAGAGATACTGTGTGGTGGTACAGTAAGAACAGGACAGAGATACTGTGTGGTGGTACAGTAAGAACAGGACAGAGATACTGTGTGTGGTGGTACAGTAGGAACAGGACAGAGATACTGTGTGGTGGTACAGTAGGAACAGGACAGAGATACTGTGTGTGGTGGTACAGTAGGAACAGGACAGAGATACTGTGTGTGGTGGTACAGTAGGAACAGGACAGAGATACTGTGTGTGGTGGTACAGTAGGAACAGGACAGAGATACTGTGTGGTGGTACAGTAGGAACAGGACAGAGATACTGTGTGGTGGTACAGTAGGAACAGGACAGAGATACTGTGTGGTGGTACAGTAGGAACAGGACAGAGATACTGTGTGGTGGTACAGTAGGAACAGGACAGAGATACTGTGTGTGGTGGTACAGTAAGAACAGGACAGAGATACTGTGTGTGGTGATACAGTAAGAACAGGACAGAGATACTGTGTGTGTGGTGGTACAGTAGGAACAGGACAGAGATACTGTGTGGTGGTACAGTAGGAACAGGACAGAGATACTGTGTGTGGTGGTACAGTAGGAACAGGACAGAGATACTGTGTGTGTGGTGGTACAGTAGGAACAGGACAGAGATACTGTGTGTGTGGTGGTACAGTAGGAACAGGACAGAGATACTGTGTGTGTGGTGGTACAGTAGGAACAGGACAGAGATACTGTGTGTGTGGTGGTACAGTAGGAACAGGACAGAGATACTGTGTGTGTGGTGGTACAGTAGGAACAGGACAGAGATACTGTGTGTGGTGGTACAGTAGGAACAGGACAGAGATACTGTGTGTGGTGGTACAGTAGGAACAGGACAGAGATACTGTGTGTGGTGGTACAGTAGGAACAGGACAGAGATACTGTGTGTGGTGGTACAGTAAGAACAGGACAGAGATACTGTGTGGTAGTACAGTAGGAACAGGACAGAGATACTGTGTGGTAGTACAGTAGGAACAGGACAGAGATACTGTGTGTGTGGTGGTACAGTAGGAACAGGACAGAGATACTGTGTGTGTGGTGGTACAGTAGGAACAGGACAGAGATACTGTGTGGTAGTACAGTAGGAACAGGACAGAGATACTGTGTGTGTGGTGGTACAGTAGGAACAGGACAGAGATACTGTGTGGTGGTACAGTAGGAACAGGACAGAGATACTGTGTGGTGGTACAGTAGGAACAGGACAGAGATACTGTGTGGTGGTACAGTAAGAACAGGACAGAGATACTGTGTGGTGGTACAGTAGGAACAGGACAGAGATACTGTGTGGTGGTACAGTAGGAACAGGACAGAGATACTGTGTGGTGGTACAGTAGGAACAGGACAGAGATACTGTGTGGTGGTACAGTAGGAACAGGACAGAGATACTGTGTGGTGGTACAGTAGGAACAGGACAGAGATACTGTGTGGTGGTACAGTAGGAACAGGACAGAGATACTGTGTGGTGGTACAGTAGGAACAGGACAGAGATACTGTGTGGTGGTACAGTAAGAACAGGACAGAGATACTGTGTGTGTGGTGGTACAGTAGGAACAGGACAGAGATACTGTGTGTGTGGTGGTACAGTAGGAACAGGACAGAGATAATGTGTGGTGGTACAGTAGGAACAGGACAGAGATACTGTGTGTGTGGTGGTACAGTAGGAACAGGACAGAGATACTGTGTGGTGGTACAGTAAGAACAGGACAGAGATACTGTGTGGTGGTACAGTAGGAACAGGACAGAGATACTGTGTGGTGGTACAGTAGGAACAGGACAGAGATACTGTGTGTGTGGTGGTACAGTAGGAACAGGACAGAGATACTGTGTGTGTGGTGGTACAGTAGGAACAGGACAGAGATACTGTGTGGTGGTACAGTAGGAACAGGACAGAGATACTGTGTGTGTGGTGGTACAGTAGGAACAGGACAGAGATACTGTGTGGTGGTACAGTAGGAACAGGACAGAGATACTGTGTGGTGGTACAGTAGGAACAGGACAGAGATTCTGTGTGGTGGTACAGTAAGAACAGGACAGAGATACTGTCTGGTGGTACAGTAGGAACAGGACAGAGATACTGTGTGGTGGTACAGTAGGAACAGGACAGAGATACTGTGTGGTGGTACAGTAGGAACAGGACAGAGATACTGTGTGTGGTGGGACAGTAGGAACAGGACAGAGATACTGTGTGGTGGTACAGTAGGAACAGGACAGAGATACTGTGTGGTGGTACAGTAGGAACAGGACAGAGATACTGTGTGGTGGTACAGTAAGAACAGGACAGAGATACTGTCTGGTGGTACAGTAGGAACAGGACAGAGATACTGTCTGGTGGTACAGTAGGAACAGGACAGAGATAATGTGTGGTGGTACAGTAGGAACAGGACAGAGATACTGTGTGTGTGGTGGTACAGTAAGAACAGGACAGAGATACTGTGTGGTGGTACAGTAAGAACAGGACAGAGATACTGTGTGGTGGTACAGTAGGAACAGGACAGAGATACTGTGTGGTGGTACAGTAGGAACAGGACAGAGATACTGTGTGTGTGGTGGTACAGTAGGAACAGGACAGAGATACTGTGTGTGTGGTGGTACAGTAGGAACAGGACAGAGATACTGTGTGGTGGTACAGTAGGAACAGGACAGAGATACTGTGTGTGTGGTGGTACAGTAGGAACAGGACAGAGATACTGTGTGGTGGTACAGTAGGAACAGGACAGAGATACTGTGTGGTGGTACAGTAGGAACAGGACAGAGATACTGTGTGGTGGTACAGTAAGAACAGGACAGAGATACTGTCTGGTGGTACAGTAGGAACAGGACAGAGATACTGTGTGGTGGTACAGTAGGAACAGGACAGAGATACTGTGTGTGGTGGGACAGTAGGAACAGGACAGAGATACTGTGTGGTGGTACAGTAGGAACAGGACAGAGATACTGTGTGGTGGTACAGTAGGAACAGGACAGAGATACTGTGTGGTGGTACAGTAAGAACAGGACAGAGATACTGTCTGGTGGTACAGTAGGAACAGGACAGAGATACTGTCTGGTGGTACAGTAGGAACAGGACAGAGATACTGTGTGGTGGTACAGTAGGAACAGGACAGAGATACTGTGTGGTGGTACAGTAGGAACAGGACAGAGATACTGTGTGTGTGGTGGTACAGTAGGAACAGGACAGAGATACTGTGTGTGTGGTGGTACAGTAGGAACAGGACAGAGATACTGTGTGTGTGGTGGTACAGTAGGAACAGGACAGAGATACTGTGTGTGTGGTGGTACAGTAGGAACATGACAGAGATACTGTGTGTGTGGTGGTACAGTAGGAACAGGACAGAGATACTGTGTGGTGGTACAGTAGGAACAGGACAGAGATACATTCAATCTCCCAGATTCTGGTCCATTAGCAGATATTTATGCATCTGTAACTTTTGTCACTCATCATTATTCATGATTCATTCATGATTATCCGTAATTGTAGAATCCACATTAATGTAGAAGCGTTCAGAAACATATTTTTTTTTTTTCTTACAATAAAACTGACTCTAATGACACAGTATATAATTTACCATTCATTTCTATTGGGCACAACAATCTGATACACAACCAAAACAAACTGCAAATACATCCAACAAGTTACTAGAGTCACATGCTTGATGTAGTCATTGCATGCTAGGAATATGGGACCAAATACTAAACTTTTAACTACTTCAATACACAGTGAATTTGTCCAAATATATATGACTGCTTCAAATGGGGGGACTAGATACATTAGGTGCTTTCATTTCTGAACGGTATGTATGAAAATACCCTCAAATAAAAGGTGACATTCTGTACTGTCGCATCATATAAAACGCTTGATCTCAAATTCAAAATGGTGGAGTATAGAGCCACCTTTAAAGTTTTCGCTTCACTGTCCAATCCATAGGGGAGTGTAACACAAGTTTACAACGTTCTCCACCCTCATAAAAAGTGAAGTGCGTTTGACTAAATACATGCTTCAATAGCATCTTGGACCTTGGAAAAAGAGCTAACAAGGAATATGCCAACAGGGATGATAAATGATGTGGTTTCCCACAAGGGACAAGTACTCTTTGAATGTTCAGAGCATAATGTACTCTATAGCTCCCTTAGATAGTGGAGTGGTGAGTCTCGTTTTGTCTTTAATCTACCTCTAGAGGTCTTCGGCGTTGAGAGAGATGGATACAATGGTATTTCACTCTCTGCTTTCTGCGTTTCTATACCTGCATTCTCTCATTCTCAAGGATAACGTGTGTAGGCTATGCACAATATGTGTTTTTGAATGTGTCTGTGTGAATGCCTCTGTGTGTATGTGCCTGTGTCGTGTGTGCGCACACATACAAATGTGTGTGAGGTAGCTGGCGTCGGCCATTTCACAATCCATGGCAGCCAGCAGCCCTATACTCTTTCACCTCCCTCCCTCCCTCTTCTTCTCCCTGACTGAATGCCCTTTGTTGAGCTGTGCCCTGAGTTGCTCCCGCCATCTTAGCTCCCTTAGCCGTGACCCTCCTCCCCTCTTCTCTCTCTCTCTCATACTCTCTCTCCCTCTATCCCAGAGAAGTGCGGTCAAACACAGAGAGAGAGAGAAAAAAGAGAGATCAATAAAAGCATACTGGCTGTTGATTGGACTGGCAGCAGGGCTCCAGTCAGAGGACATGGCCCTGAAGCTGAGCCTGCCTGCCTTCAGTGTGTGTGATTTTCATTTTGTATTCAACTGTGTGTGTGTTTGTGTGTGTGTGTGTGTGTGTGTGTGTGTGTGTGTGTGTGTGTGTGTGTGTGTGTGTGTGTGTGTGTGTGTGTGTGTGTGTGTGTGTGTGTGTGTGTGTGTGTGTGTGTGTGTGTGTGTGTGTGTGTGTGTGTGGTGTGTGTGTGTGTGTGGTTTTGACTGTAGTTTAGTGCTTTTCCTCCTTTTATTGGGTTGAGGTACCCTGTCTAATGTTGAGAAACCAGTTATGATGACGGTGGCAGTGCTGGTAGTGACAGAATTGGGGTATGTTACTTAATCATTCAGGAAGTGAAGTGAAATGTAATTACAATGGTACATTTTCTGAATTCGATGATGATGATTGTCACGGTGATGACAATGCTGATGATGTTGATGATGATTGACTCTTGGCGTCTCTTCTTCCTAGGTCTGAACTCGCGGAGCCCCCTCAGTGAGACTAAGAGCACCTCCTCCTCCCTGTCGGCCCTCAGCGATTCGCTGAACAGCTCAGAGGGTGGAGAACTTACCCATGCCAATGAGGAGCTCAAGAACCTGCTGGCCCCTCCCTCCTCTGCAGGCAGCCAATCCAGCTCCAGCAGCCACTCGGGATCAGGAACTGAAGAGAAGTCTGAAAAAGGCAAGGAGTTCTGGGATGTATAGGCTGGAACATTATGTAGAACTACAGTTAATTTAATCTACTTACAATTCTGTATCCTTAAAGGCCCAATGCAGCCGTTTTTATCTCAATATCAAATCATTTCTGGGTAACAATAAGTACCTTGCTGTAATAGATTCCATTACAAATGTGCAAAAAACTACTTCTCAAGCAAGATTTTTGCTAGGACTGTCTGGGAGGGGTCTGAGTGGAGAGGGGAAAACTGAAAAATAGCTGTTATTGGCAGAGAGGTTTGGAACTCTCTTTGTTATTGGTCTATTAACTAATTGACCACCTGGTGATGTCACCATGAAAATCTGAAACTCCTGCTCACGCAAACCTGCTGGTTAGAAGGTTCTGTGTAGGTTGTATTTTCAACCAGCAGCTATCAGGAAATAACACTGATCACATTTCTTCACACTTTTACAGTATTAGTTTCATCAGCTGTTGTACAATATGATATTAAACACAGAAAACAGAATTTTGACTGCACTGGGCCTTTAAAGAGATAGTGTAAGCCCACCCCTTTATCTACTTCCCCAGAGTCAGATGAACTCATGGATACCATGTTTACGTCTCTGCGTCCAGTATGCAGGAAGTTAGATGTAGTTTTGCATGCTATTGCTAACTAGCGTTAGCGCAATGACTGGAAGTCTCCTCGAACAGCTAGCATGCAAAAGCACAGACTTTTTTCACGTAAATTATGCAGTGACGTAAAGGTGTGTGTGATGTGTCCGTAATGTGAGGTAAAATACGAGCAATAATTTGAGCCACACACAAGGATATCACGGGGGTGATGTTTAATTTAGAGGACGAGGAGCACTGCAGTCATGCTAACTCCCTCTCCCCCCCCACCAGGCTTCGAGTGCGTCTTCTGCAACTTTGTGTGCAAGACGCGGACCATGTACGAGCGCCACCTCCAGATCCACCTGATCACACGCATGTTCGAGTGCGACGTGTGCCACAAGTTCCTGAAGACGCCCGAGCAGCTGCTGGAGCACAAGAAGTGCCACACCGTCCCCACCGGAGGGCTCAAGTAAGGAAAGCAAGTACAGACAGAGGTTCCTACTCCACCACCCCCCCACCCTACCCTACCCCGACTCCTCCCTCACACACGTACAGACGCGCAGCCAGACGGTAACCCACTGACCGACTGACTATAGCATGCACATTAAGTATGCACATTAAGTCGAAAACACGCGTGTAAGACCACATGCATAAACACGCAGTCTGAACTGTAAATGTGTGCATGCATTCAGCCACACTTTCAAACTAGATGACGTTAACACACAGACATTGTCCAACATACACCTTTACATGCATAGGACAACTAGCTCACTGAAGCTATTAAGACATCCACAGAGTATATATAAACCCCTATTACACTCACAGCCCTAGATACCAAACACTGTCCCCCTCTGACCCAATGCTCCTATACCCCTATAGGAGCCTCTGTTGTACTGTGTGATGTACACACACACACACACACAGTAAACCATACATAGCCATTTAGCCCGTCTGTTCATGTTAAACCAACGCTGCCAGTACATGAAGCTCCTCCAACACACACACAGCAACATGCTAATGACATTAGCCTAGCCATGACGCTCCTCCAACACACACGCAACAACATGCTAATGACATTAGCCTAGCCATGAAGCTCCTCCAACACACACGCAACAACACGCTAATGACATTACCCTAGCCATGAAGCTCCTCCAACACACACGCAACAACATGCTAATGACATTAGCCTAGCCATGAAGCTCCTCCAACACACACGCAACAACATGCTAATGACATTAGCCTAGCCATGAAGCTCCTCCAACACACACGCAACAACATGCTAATGACATTAGCCTAGCGCTGTGCTTTTAAAGCCTGCACACACAGATGCATATTTAATACCACATAGATGTTCTATTTTCCCAGATTGCATTTGAAACCATCTGGATTGAAAGTAGTACATGCATTCACATGCAATCACTTAACAGGAAATCTGAGCAGACATCTAGGAAAATATTTAAGCGCAGTAGAAACAGATTGTTAGTTAACACACAACAGTCACTGTCATTTTTATGTGTTTCTTTTTTTTGTTTGTATCTATTTGTCGAAGTTGTTTGCCATGATACGCAGTCAGTCAATGCACGTGTAGAGCCATCGATATCAATCAGACGCCATTGAACTCATCTCGCCATTAACTGATCGGCCTACTCGGTCACTTGACCATGTTTAATGTCAAGCTGTCACCACTATTCACCAGATACTGTCCATTGTCTAGCCATCGGTAGCATTAGATCAGATGTTGGTTTGTGTTTGGAGTGAGAGAGTCAGGGTCGTAGTTTACTGAGGTATCTGTTATTGTCTTGTTACAAGGAGTAGAGGCACGGTTGAGGTCTCAATACGGAACCACCGATTCTCTCCACGTTCATTGGTCAATACAGGAACACACACACACACACACCATCAACACTGCTAACAGTATTAGTCAATTTTAGGTACATGGGAATGTATTTATTTCACATTTCAAATGTTCAAGGGTGCAATTAGTTCAGTCATTATAGTAGAGTGTTTTAATGTTTGTTAAAAATCCATCCTCTATCCTGACTTTAAAACCAGACAGACAGTCCACATTAGCTGTGCGGTTAAGGTTTGATAGGTCAGAATTAAAAGCAGGTAGCCCAAACACAGCTGCCCCCTCAGTCCAGTTCAAGAGGGTATCTCTAGTCTAGACTCTAGAGTAGTGTGTCCAGACAGGATTGTGTACTAAGTAGTGTGTGCTCAGCAGTGGACGGTGGGGTGACTGAGTGATGGTTATCCACTGCAATGGAGAACACTTTCAAATCAAGCCAGCTGAATAAGCTGGACAAAAGACAGACGAGAAGTTGCAGACAATGGAGAAAAGAGACGAGGCTGTAGTGTGTACCAAAGAGGAGAGTGTATGGAGTGTACTAAAGACTGTGCACTCGGGGAGTGTGTACTGAGGCGTGTCTAGGACAGAGAAGGGCCTCCCTTTACCAGTGCATCCTTAGTGTACTCAGAAGTGTTCATTCAGGAGTGTATGGGAGAGAGAAGGCGTGTGTAGGGTCTTCACCACGTGGCTGGTTGTATTCTGAGGTGATTCTGTTCTGCAGGGTTTGTGAAGCGCTTTGGGGCCCAGAGCAGATGAATGGTGCTATTTAAATGTAAGTGCCACATTTCCATTTATTTCAGTTATCCTTCCATTCCTAATTCCGTCCAATCCTGTTCTCTTTCCACAACCTGTCTCTGCCCAGTTCTACATGCCCCACCCACCTACCACCAACCCACTCCAAACACACTTTCAACCCCAACCCACCCTACACACTTTAAAATTTCAACAACACACACACACTTTCCACCACACACACACACCCACCAATCATTCCCTTAGGGTAAAATATTCAGGACACATCACACACACCTTTCCTCCTTCACCTTTCCCCCTCTTCATCCTCCCTTGTGTTGAAGTCTTAAGGTGTGTATTTTAGTCATTGTGTATTTAAGTCCTTTCTTCGTTAAACCTCCCCTCGCTATTGTGTGTGTATTTCCCATGTCCTGCCCCCTTCCACTTCCTCCTTCCTGTTTCCCAGGTGCCCCGTCTGCATTTATTCCACCAATCGACCGGCGGCCATGGAGTGCCACCTGAAGACCCATTACAAGATGGAGTACAAGTGTCGCATCTGCCAGTCGGTGTGGTGCGACCAGCCCGCGCTGGAGAGGCACGTGCGCGAGCATCGCCTCGGCAACCACTACAAGTGTGAGCAGTGCGGCTACCTGTCCAAGACGGCCAACAAGCTGATCGAGCACGTGCGCGTGCACACGGGCGAGCGGCCCTTCCACTGCGACCGCTGCGGCTACAGCTGCAAGCGCAAGGACAACCTGAACCTGCACAAGAAGCTGAAGCACGCCCCGCGCCAGACCTTCGGCTGCACGGAGTGCCCCTTCACCACCACCCACCCCTTCATCTTCAGCCGCCACCTCAAGAAGCACCAGGATGGAGGGGAAGGGGAGGAGGCCGGCGAGGAGGAGTTCCAGGCCCAGCTAGGGGGCTCTCTGGTGGGGTCTCTGCGGGGCGAGGAGCCCTTCCTCCTGGGGGTAGGTGGAGGTGGGGATGGGAGTAGCGGGGGGAGCGGTAGCAGCAGCCCCCTCATGATTCTCTCTGCCTCCCAGGCCCTGCAGTCTGTCGCCCTGTCACTCATCACAGGGAAACAACACCACCGTCAACAGGAACTCCCGCCCCCAGCCCAGCGTTACCTGACAGCGACCACAACCAATGGCGGAGGCCCCTCCCTCTTCTTCCCCTCCCCACGCCACGTCTACGAGCAGTTGGGAAACTGCGAGCGGGCGCACCTGATCCCCCTCACAACCCTGTTCACCCACCGCCACCGCTCCACATTCCACTCGCCCCTCTCCAGACTCCAGAGGCCGCCCTCCTCCTCTTCCCCCCCTTTCCTCTCCTCCACCCCCTCTCCTCCCTCGCCCACCTCACTCAAACACTCCTTCCTGGCTTACCTAGGACTGGGACTGACGGAGAGAGCCAAGACTGTGTGACTGTTCTCCTCTCCTCCTTCTCATCCCTATCTCTTCCCCCTCCCTCTCGTTCCCCTTTCTCTCCATCCCTCTCCCTGGACAGTGGTGTGAATGATTGTTATCCACTGCGATGGGGAAAACTTTCCAATCAAGCCAGCTGAATAAGCTGGACAGAGACAGACAAGTAGTTATTGTAGACAATGAAGAAAAAAAAGAATTTATCAGAGAAAAGGCTGTATGTGCTAAAAAATGCATTTATATCAAAAGCTGCTTTTCTTATCTGTTATATCGATTGAATTATTACTCTCTCTCTCTACTTTTTATTTTCTAATGTTTGTTTTTTGGACTTTTGAATGACCAGGACCCAACTGCATTATCTGTAAAACGGATCCGTGTTTTCTTTTTGTTTTTGTTAGAAAAGTCGAAAAAGAAGAAGAAACAAAACAAGTGCTCTGACATTTTTAGTGCATTTTTGTCTTTTTGGCTACTACGCATCAGAATAGCATGCCTGCCTCTTTGTTTCCGCTAGCTTTGATGCACGTCATTTAATAGGGTATGATGAACCAATCCCCAGGATGTTAAATTGTGATGCGCCGCGAACAAGAACCAATGAAACGGAACGCTTTTTCTCAAAAGTCTCGTTTCCAAAGCAACGCCTCAAACCACGCACTTAATGAATTATTTAACAAATGTGTACTGTACATAGTTTTGTAGCCTTCAATCTCCCCCACAACTAAGCTTTGACTTTATCTGTTTAGTTTTGTGTAATGGTGAAACCATATGCATCAAACGTCGACTGAACTCACCTTTGTCTCAGGTGGCGGTCGTCTTGGCAACCCATACACACAGGTGACATCTTGTACGTTGTTTGACGTTGTGCGGTGGGGTGGACAGAACAAGTGACATTCTCTACTCAAGGCCCTTTGCCAATTCAAACGGTTTTCAAATCAATGTAACACACATTATAGCCTCATGCTATAGTCTTTGCTTTCCCCAACTTATCCCTTGTGTAACCGTAGCCTCGTCCCAGATGTGTTTGTGCTGTCGTGACAATGACCGTAGGAATTGGCAAGACACCACAAACAGATCTGGGACCAGATTAGTTTTACCCCACCAGCCCACATCAAAGGTTCCATGAGGACACCTGTAACCCCTGAGACCAGGGTCCTATTCATTAGGCACCAAACGGAAGAAAAAGGACTGAATCACCAGAACTTGTCGTTATGCTACGTTGCGCCCTAATGAATATGACCCAGGTGTTGTTCGGTCCAGCATCATGTGTAGAACTATGTATGGACTGGCGCACCATTACGTTAGATAAGCTGTAAGAGATACCTGTTTTGTGGAGGTGACCAGCTGACGGGGTTTTAAAACCCTCAACAGCTCCGGTCACCACAGGCCGATTCAATGGTGCTTTTTGGAGCTCTTTTGTAATTTTGTGTAAAAGAAAAAACAGAAAGAAACTGTTCCAAAATGACTTGAATGAATGTATTTGTCTTTGTTGATGTACGTGATGCGAACGTGATACAGATGTGCGGTGTAGTTGCAGGCAGGGACTGTTGGGTACCGTTGCCTATATGACAGAAAGCAAGGGGTTGGTTTTGTAGGTCGGTGGCCTTCTGTGTCTTTTTAGGTTGTTCATTCGTTTTTTTCATTCGTCTTTCTCTTTTTTACTGAGCCTTTTAAACGTAGGACGATGAGCGTTTTCTACTAACGTGCATCGCTATTATGAAGCCATTTTGATGAAGGCTCCGATAGGTCCAATGTTGTTGACGAGGAAGCAGCCATTGGTTAGGTTTTGGTGGTGTCGCTTCTATCTCAGTGAGAAGACATGGTACTGCTTTCTATTCCCCCTTCGCTCCATCTCTCAGTTGTAATTGCACTTAGCTTAGTCCCATTTCAAAACCAAAAGCACTTACCTAGTTCATATTGTTATAGTGCAAATGTTTGAGCTGTCGGTCCGATAGGATATCACCGGAAACAGACGTATTACCTTTTTAAGATGTTTGCTGTGAACGATCTGAATCAAAACCGTGATTTCCTGATTTTTGTTGTGTAGACATTTTCTGGTTTAGTGCGGAGGGTTTTTACCTCTGTAAAATTGCAGAGTGCAGATGAACACAAATTGCATGAATTAGACAGTCGAGGTTGAACTAAACTACGCTGGGAGACCCAAAGGGCCCAGGCTAAATTGTCAAAGCCAATTTTGCACAGTGCTGCACTTTTTGAACATGAAAAATGTATTTATCTGTACAGATGGAGATGCTCAACAATGAGAGTGTACATGAGACCAGGCAGCATAATAAAGGCATTTTGTTTTTTTTTATTCAAAAGCATTACCCATTTAATTGACCTTGCTCGCATTCCCAAGTGGTCTTTAAGCCAAAATGGTTTCTTATTTGTAAAGGGATTTTTTTTTTTTTCTTAATTGTTTTGCTTGTTTCTTGTTCTTTCATTTTCTTGTGATTTTTTTTTTTTATATATATATTTTTTATTTCTTTGTAATGACAACAAAAATATTGAGAGAACAATGCATTGTTAAGACCAAATGAAACTTAAAAACGAGGTTGTGATGCTAGGATTAAATCCGTCACTTCCTGGTAACAGAGGGGTGTAACAGTTAAATCTCTCCCCCGTGGTTGGTTTTCTTTTAGTTCCCTTTGACAACATAGCAATGTTCAGCATGCTGTCCGCTGGTCGCTGCTACATTATAGTACAAGGAGCCCCCACCCCTGCCACACACACACTCCTAGGTCAGCTCCAGCTCCTTATCTATCCTCTAATATGTAATACTCTAGTGCCACTTGGTGGAAGGGAACCGCCTGAGACCACTGAGAATGAGTCAAACTGATTTTCAGGGTCCAAATCTAAAAACAAAAACTAAGAGGAACAAAAAAGAATGTGCCCGTCTTTTTACGACTGACTGTATGCCTTTTTTTATATATATATAGCTACCGCATAATCATTATGTAATCAAGAATGGCTGCAGTTCTTTCTTCTTATAAAACGGCCCCTTGGTCTGGTTGGTGTGTCTAAGGAGAAGAAAAGGCCGACAGGGATCGCTTCTCTGTCCTTTCCAAACCCAGTATTTTTAAGCACTTATCGTTTGCTTATCATTTTTTGCCTAATTGTAAAGAAGCTGCAGAAGGTGATTTTTTTGTTAAATGTTATGTCGGGTGACTACCTTTCTGAGCACTTCGGAGTACGCATGACATCTCTCTCTCTATTTTATGACTCGACAAGACTCAACTATCTTCTTTTTTGTGTGTTTTCGTTCATCTTTTTGGCACTCAGTAAAATTGGTATGTGCTGTATAAAGCTTTTTGATTAGTTCATTGTTAAGGCTGTACAGGGTTGTTTGTGACAATAACTGGTAAATAGATAATTTGTACTTTTTTGTTTTTTGTATTCGTTTGTTTTTTGTTTTGGCATTATTTTATGTTCAAAAGTTGCCAGATCTAAATGTAACAGGATTTGAAAGTAAAGCTTACAACAGATATTCCACCTCAGGTCTGGTTTTTCTTTCGATTCTATAATGTGATTTTCAATGTCATGTTGTCTTGATTGTATATAGTTGAAACTGCCTCTCTCCAGGTATAGCTGCTATACCGGTGGAGACGTTTACACCGGGAAAGAAAAGAGCAGCAATGGATCATCCCAAAAATCTAAGCAATCTAACCGGCCAACACTCAGGCCGTATGAGAGACAGCGGAGGACTCTTTCTGATGCGACGCAGCTCTCTATACGTTTCATAGGCTGTGACATCTGAAATGGCACCCTATTCCCTATATAGTGCACTACTTTTGACCCCTGTTCCCTATAAAGTGAACTACTTTTGACCAGGGCCCGACAGGGTGAACTGACAACGACAAACACGGTGCACGCGCTTCAATGGGGCAGAAGGCCGTGAGTTGTTATGATTCTGGATGGCCAGATAGTTAGCAACAGTAACAAGAAGCTGCCATGTAGTGAATCGCAAGTGGCTCATTTCAGTTAGTTTGTTCTTGATACCATGTCTTGTTTTGAGGTGTTTTGACTCATGTCACGTCTATGCTAATATGGCAAAAATTAGCTAGCTAGCTAACCAACAACAGTAACAATGTATTTGAGAAACAAGTGCTGATTGTGAAAATGTATTTATTATTTATGATTTCAATAAACATTAGAGACTAAGTATAGTTTACACGTTGTCAACAATCTATGCCAACACCGTTTGTTTTGCCCCATAGTTTGGCACGCCTCGGTTTTGTTGCTAAACAACCAACCTGCCTTGCTGCCCTGGTCAAAAGTAGTGCGCTACATAGGGAATAGGGTGCAATTTGGGGCGTGTCCACAGTGCTGTAATGGAGGCAGCAGACAGCAGCAGCACGTTCTCACCCAGCCAGAGGTTGGGGCCAGCCTAATGAAAACAGATGAAGCAGAGATAAAGTGTTTGCAGAAATTAAGGGACTCATTTATCACCGTTAGGCCCCGAGCTATAGAACACCTTGGTCTAAAGTTCTCCTTAACAGGCCTACAGTCAGTATCCCAAACACACACACTCTCTCCCTCTATCTATCCCCATTCTCTCTCAATTCAATGGCTTTATTGGCATGGGAAACATGTTTACATGAAGTAGATAATAAACAAAAGGGAAATAAACAATTAAAGACATGTCTAATTCAAACTGAAATAGTGCATATCATATAAACAGCCATATGTAACTGTCAATACTTTGAATGGGTGAGAGACCCCCCCCCCCCCTCTCCCCCCTTAAGTATTGACAGTTACATATGGCTGTTTATATGATATGCACTATTTCAGTTGAAAGTCAGTGTGTATTATGCAGTAATGTTATCTGTTCATATTAGCCAATGATCTGTATCTACAGTACCTCATCCACAGGATTTCAGTGTTGCTCAGAGTAAAGTATGGAGCTTCGGCGATGCTAGACCAACTGGTCATCTCAGTGCCCTGGATCTTAACCTTTACAGAGTTCACCCGTGTTCAAGTCTGAAACTCCTCTCTCTTCTCTATGTAGTTCAAATGTTGGCGTCTAGATCTGGCCGCTTGCCATACCGTGGTATTAATGAGTCTTCTCTCCAGTGTGTTTAAAGCTGCTTAATTAAGTTCAAAGCAGTGCCAGGGTCACTAGGGGCCTGCTCAGCTGACCTCCCTATGAGTGGAAGTGTTGATTAGGAAGTGGAGATGGAGACACTAGCACAACTTACATACACACTAGTGGAGACACACTCACTCGCACACACACGGCAGGACAGTATTGATTTGAGGGTATATAGACGTCTAAAGATTGACTTCCATTCATATTTAGCTCATGCCTATAGCACCTTATATTACTATACAATGCTATTGTCCAAAATGTAGAATTTCTCCTTCCTCACAAAAAGGTGTATATATATTTATAATAATATCCCTCCACCCCTGGGCTCAAGCTGTCTGCACAGCGAAGACCTTTCGACACCACCTCGCGAAAGTTGGCCGGCACCGATCGATAGCGTGTTAGCTTTTTGTTTGTAGGTTCAGGCTGCCTTGGCTTTATTACAGCTGGTTCGAGTCACGGGGGAGTCGCAGCGGCGCGGCTTTGCAGGCAGAGGGAGAGAGAAAGAGACAGAGGGAGAGCGAGAGGAGCTCCCTCTTGTTTGCCAAAAGTGTAATCCCACTGTGACCTGGGCTGACCCCGCCCTGAGAGGAAAGCTGCTTAGACAGAAGTGTGTGTCGGCAGGAGGGAGCTGCCACCCAGTGGCCTGCCTCCCTCCCTCTGTCTTTCCACTTCTCCCTCTTTTCCACTTTCTCTGTAGTATGGTGATTCTCTCTATCTACCCTTTTTCTTTCTCACTGTACCCCTCTATCTACCTTTCTCGCTCCCTCCACTCCTTTCTCTCTCCCACTTTATTTCTCTCGCTCACTTCCTCCCCTACCCTGTTCTCTCACTCCTCCCCTACCCTCCTTTTCTCTCCCTTCTCCATCTCACTCTCCACCTCCCTCTTATTCCCCCTTTCTCTCCTCCCTCTACTCTCATGTCTGCCCTGAAGCATCAGTACTTCCCAGGCTCCCTCTCTTCACCCCTGTCTGTCCATGGTGGGTTTGAGGTCTTAGCATGTGAAGGAGAAGGAGCTGAAGCTAAGTAAAGACAGATCCTCTCTCCCCTCCATAGAGAAAACAAACTGAGGGCGCAAACAGAGGCTGTGTCCAAAATGGCACCCTATTCCCTATATAGTGCACTACTTTTGACCAGAGTCCATAGGGCTTTGGTCAAAAGTAGTGTGCACTATAAAGATAAGGTTGCCATTTTGTACGTAACCAGAGAGACAAAGAGAAGGCCTGCAACAGAGAGGCTGTGGTACTAGGAGAAGAGAGGATTGTTGGTGCAGAGAAAAATAAGGGGGAAACTAACTCTGGATTTGATTTAGCATGGGGTATACCAGCACTAATGCAACTTTTCAGAAATGACTAGTTTCCAAACCAAACTTATTTTATAAAGTTAATGTAATTTCAGATCGAGTTCAATGAAATCCAATGTGCTACAACCTTATCCATTCGTTGATAATCACGTTCTATTACGACTGGACAGCTTCCACCTCAGGTGAGAAAAACACCTCTTATCCAATCAAGAGCTGGGATCTAGCCAAGTAAAAAAGGGATAGGGGGATGATCTGTAGTCTGGGCTAGGTCCCAAGTGCACTACTTTTGACCAGAGCTCTATGGATCCTGGTCTAAAGTAGTGCACTTTATAGCGAATAGGGTTCCATGTGGGAGCCCTGCAGTCTCCTGTGGTGTATCACTCATTTGCCTGTCCAGAATAGGCAACAGAGAGGACATGCATTTACTTGCTTGTCCTTCTGCAGCCAATCCCACCAACCAGGGCCAGACGTCACCATCACTAGCCAACCACCCCATGCGGTGTGAGCTCCTAATCGCAGGGGTGAGACATCGCTCGGTAGAGGCGGAGGGGGTCCGCGACAATCTGATTCAGGAAGATCCACAGGGGGTACCATCGCCACCGAGGAAGAGGGATTACCAAGAAGCCACCGGGCTTGGCGTATCCAGACTTGGGGCCGCCCCGGAACATTATAGGGGGATGGATCGTATAGCCACACACACACTGCCTCACTACACAACCCCAAACATAAGCTGGGTGATTTTGATTGGACAAGGAAGGCATGTTTACTGTACTGTATATAAGGGGGAGGGATTTACTGTAACTTGGTGAAACAGATGGGGGGTCATACCACTTAGCTAGGAAGAGTCATCTGAAATGGAGACCCAGTAAATCTCATGACTGTTGTCAGGGCTAGACTGTTACCATGGCACTACGGGACACTGACCAGCCATAGGTTACTTGGTTTCTATGGATATGAGCTCTTCGGTCATAACACAATGGCATGAATAGGTCTTTTCATTTTCCTATTGGACATCACGCTCAGTGATACTGGCATCATCTTCTGTTTTGTTTTTGTTGACATTTAGAACATGATAGTATGTGCACAGTCTTTTAAAATGTGGTCATTTCCAGCATCAATCAGCTGCCATCAAATGCAATCTAAAATGTATCTCTTCTAATTAGCCATTCTACTCTATTCTATCTTTAGATCTATTGCTGCTTTATATTTATATTCCTCACCATTTCTGTCTATTACAAGACCAGCACTGATTTCAATGATTCAGGTCCGTAGAGATCTGAGGCTGGCAGGTTTTTGTGCGTGTGGCGTCTTTTTAAGAGCAGATCCAAGGTCAGAGACGAGCTAATCCTGCTCCTCATTCCCCTGGTGAAGTAATGAAGTGTAACACTGACCCCAGTCTCACCCCCAACGATCTGCTCCGGCTGGCCAGGTGAAAAACTGATCTGGAGACAGTTGTACTTTTTTCTTGGTTTGGAAATACAGTAAAACCAGGTACAGCGGTTGTTTACTGAGGAAACCACACAGAGAAACATAAGGGTATCATTCTCCATGTTTTCAAATCCACCACAATATCCAATGTGACATTGAACCAGTGGTGTGTATTCATGGATGCCAAGGGAAGCCAGTCTTTCCCAAAACATTTCTAAGAAACAAACACAAAATAATGTTTCATAATTGTCCTTCAATTCGCAAGAGGCTGAATGTATCTAACCGGAGAAAGCATTCGAGCAAGCGAAACAGTGGCCATCTATCTGATGCTGTCTGGTCCAAAAGAGTATGACATCGTGCCGCCCGTAGCATTGAATGCATGGGAAGCCAGCGAGCATTTGGCCTCCCTTGATTAAAAAAAGCATCAAATAGCCAATCAGCATTGAGCTAAACTGAGTGAGCTCAACTGTGAATGGTCTTGGCACACCAAAAAAAAAGTGTCATGGGAAGCCCGTTTGGATTTGTCGTCTCTCCTGTCAAATCGCATTGAGAGCATATGTCTTTGACAGAATGTTTTTCTACTTGCACCAACACGCACACACAGACACAAATCAGAACCACGAACAGCCACATTTTATTTAGCTTACGTTGGACTAAATTGTTTTTGGTATCTTTTAGTTGTCACTGTATTAGACTAAGCAGAGGTGATTAGATGTTGAAGTTGAAGCAAACAACACAATTATCACAACACACAGGTTGTAATGTGGCTTTTTTTCTCTGGATTGGCTTCCCCAGTGATTTTACCCACGTACCACCAGTGCGTTGAACAGACATGTTTAGACACAGAAACCACCATCTTTAATAGAATCCTTCCTATTTGTGTTGAGACCTGATCACTGCCTGGTTAGTGGTGTTTTAAATGATTCCATGTACTTGAGCATCTAACGATTTCTACAATGCATTTCAATTAGCCTAATCCAATTGCGGTCTTCAATCAATTACGGGACCGCCCCATACTCGTTTGTCTTCCAATCAGGACATTGGGAATCCTACCATCAATTCTCATTTAAGAGGAGAGCGGGTCAAACAAATTAACTTGGATCGCATCCATCCAGATGTCTGGTCTAGTCGTTGTACGTGGCTACTACTACACGATAAAACACATTTTTGGGCATGTCGGACATCTTGTATTCCCATCTTGGAATAAACGACTTATATATCATATAAGACTGCTGTGGAGTGTGGAGATATCATCAATTAGTATTTCATGTCCACCATCCGGATCATTATACAGCAGCTTACAAGGCAAGATAGCGTTGTTGTGGAGGCAGTTATGCAAAGTGGTCATTAGCTGGCACAGCCACAATATAAACCTAACCTTAACCACACTGCTAACCCTAATGCCAAACCCGAACCACACTGCTAACCCTAATGCCAAACCCTAACCACACTGCTAACCCTAATGCCAAACCCTAACCACACTGCTAACCCTAATGCCAAACCCGAACCACACTGCTAACCCTAATGCCAAACCCTAACCTTAAATTAAGACAAAAAAGCACTTATGTATTTTTACAATAAACCCAATTTTGGTCTCCAGGCAAGACTCAGGACAATAACACTGGGTGAATCAACGTCGTTTCCACATCATTTCAATGAAATGATGTTGAACCAACGTGAAATAGACGTTGAATTGACGTCTGTGCCCAGTTGGAAACGTCAACCGGAATACAAGCTTACTGTACGGAATACATATTAGGAACTTCCTCATTCCTCCTCAGACCTACTCTAGTCAAGTATCAACCCTGCACAAGTCAAGCGTTAACCCTCCTCTAGTCAAGTGTCATCCCTCCTCCTCAACCCTCCCCTAGTCTAGGCTTTCCCAAACTCGGTCCTGGTGCCCCCTGTGGGTGCACGTTTTGGTTGTTGCCCTAGAACTACACAGCTGATTCAAATAACCAACTCATCATCAAGCTTTGATCATTTGAATCAGCTGTGTAGTGCCAGGGCAAAAACCAAAACATGCACCCAGGGGGGCCCAGGACCGAGTTTGGGAAAGCCTGAAGCATCAACCCTGCATTGGTCAGATATTACCCCTGCTCTAGTCAAGCATGTTAGTACTCCAACCTTGTGAAAGTGACAAACTGACGTGTTCATTTTCATCAAAAACAACTTATCTGGGATTTCTATTGGAGAAGCAGTTTCTGCCTATCTTCATACTGTACTGTCTTTGCCTCAAAGGTTTACATATCTTGGTTAATAAGATTCTCAATTACACTCACACACACGTCACATATCACCATGACTACAGTAACAGAACATGATTATACCAGCATTTGTTCTGAAAAGATAATGTACCAATGTCAGATAACACATCAGTTTCTTTACCAAGACAGACAGATAGGCACTGGCACAGTACAACTAACAAATAAACAAAAGCTTACTCTACAGTCTTGAGTTCAGCCAGTCCAGATGTAGGTAGCGACTCAGGAGCAGCACAGCGATGGTTGCCAAGGTGCCCAGATAGTCATTTAACCCTCATTGGTGGAGAGACACACAAGCTGAAGGGCAAATTCGTTTTTTCAAACTGGGCTCTTTCCATTCTCAATATCTCCCCTGTCGTATAACAGATAAATACAGATTTTTAGAGGGATTTCTGTCATCTGCAAATGCCAGCCATGCTCTTTCATTTCAGTAAGAAGCCTGCATTCTGCTTTTGGGTGTGATTTAGGCTATTTGCGAGAAACAACGATAATCACTTCTATTGGAAACATAAAAGAGCAAGTTACACCACTAAGGTCAATAGCAGGAATGGCCGGACTTCAAAACTCTCATCTCATTCGTTTCTCACTGCAGTCCACCATGAAATCGAGGCAGAATAATACAAGTAGGGCATGTAGGATCTGAAGAGGCCATCCTATAGGGAGACCTTCCTCCACCACACAAGAGCGCTCTCTCAGTCAGTTCTCAGGGCCATAGCATGTTTGGATGTCGATGAGCATGCATTCCATGGCACCGACTTTCAACAGACGCCCTGAGAGTACCACAGGAATGGTTATCACAACAATTAGACTGACAGCTCTTTTCTAAACCAATCTTGATTTATTTTGTTTCCCTAAGATTAATGTCCTGCCTGTACAGTAAAGTTGGCTTTGGTTTGCAGTATAAAATGGGGCAATCTCTCTCCCTCCCTCATAAACACACACTGCTAGCATGGATTCATTTAGGTGGTCATGTTAAATGATGCATACTAGCACATTCCTCTCCTTCTCTCTGACACACACACAGCTTGCTGCTGGAGGGAGACACCTGGTCCATATCCTTGTGCCAGAAAAACGCCACGTCCGGCTGTCCAGTCAGTCTGTGTCCAGTTGCCAGACCAGTGGTCCAGTGTGGCTGGCACCCGTTACCCTGCCCATCTGCCACCAGGCGCTAACTCGCCCCGTCGCCCGCTCTATCTGCTCCCACGCAACTTGTCTGGGGAGAGCGGGAAGTGGCGGGAACAATGAGTCACGGCGGTGCCCACTGCCCTGGCACGGCTCCCTGACATGTCAACGTGACGTGATGAAGCCAGCTTCGCCAGCCACGGCCACAGCTTCCTGCCCGCCTCACAGGCCTTTTACTGTGGGCCGTGTCCGCTTTGCCCCCGGAGCAGAGAGAGGAGCCAGGAACATGCCAGGGCAGTAAAACGGCCAGTGATCAACTACCAGGGAGCAGAGCTCAGCTGCCATCTTGTTACCTCAGTGGGTAGAACAGGGTCGTGTTCATTAGGCATCAAACGGAACAAAAATGGACTGAAACAGGGATGGACCAGTTGAACCATGTCCAATAGGAAGCACTAGTTTCTATTTTCTGTTGTAAAACGTTTTGATACGGTATACCCTGATGAATACGACCCTGGTAGGCTTAGGGCAGGGTGGAGAATGGGCTGTATCCATTACCGGCCATTAGTGAACCAAATCAAAACACACCCCTTTATATCGCATATTAAAAGGTGCATTTCTAGGAATACAAATCTTTTTTTATCATTTCATATAGCCCAATTTTCAGATTATGTTAATCAAAAATCCAGGGAAACAAGCATGTGCAGTTATTTTAACCAGGTTTGAGTGGTAGCCTAGTCGTTTGGAGGGTCTGGTGCTTGGCTGACCCAGTCCAGCAGCGGGCAGGGTTACCCCAGGGCAGCAGCACTGAGTGGTCATTAACATATGGCCAAGGAGAGGGCAAGGCAGAGTGCAGTCTATCGGTAGTTAATAGCAACTATCCAATATAAACCTCCTCCGTTCCAGAAAGTAAAAACTAGATTGCATCCCAAATGGCACCATATTCTCTATATAGTGCACTACTTTTGATCCAGAGCCCCTGGTCAAAAGTAGTACACTATGTAGGGAATAGGGTGCCATTTGGGACGCGGTCTAGAACACTTTTTACTGGTTGCCAAGGCTTTAAGTGCTGTAGCATTAATTTCTTCATCATAAAAGACACTGGGCTCAAAGCACAGTGGAATAAAATACAAGATTGTACCGTTCTTCTTCTGCTTCTCTACATGAATCAATTTAGCGGAGTCTGGGATTGTGGCGTGCAGGGAGCTGTCTGGTAGTTTTCCCTACACAGCAGAGAGAGACAGTGTGTGTGTAGCTGTGGACAGGTGTGACAGGCTGACCTCCGTATGCAGCCAGGGAGAAGTGAAGGAGTGTAGTCCAGCACTGCCTCAAAACATGGTCTGTCTGGAGCACAGCCTGGAGAGACCACTGGAGCACAGCCTGGAGAGACCACTGGAGCACAGCCTGGAGAGACCACTGGAGCACAGCCTGGAGAGACCACTGGAGCACAGCCTGGAGAGACCACTGGAGCACAGCCTGGAGAGACCACTGGAGCACAGCCTGGAGAGACCACTGGAGCACAGCCTGGAGAGACCACTGGAGCACAGCCTGGAGAGACCACTGGTTTCGCAGCCTGGAGAGACCACTGGTTTCCCAGCCTGGAGAGACCACTGGTTTCCCAGCCTGGATAGACCACTGGTTTCCCAGCCTGGAGAGACCACTGGTTTCCCAGCCTGGATAGACCACTGGTTTCCCAGCCTGGAGAGACCACTGGAAAGACACTGATAATAGAGACTGGCAAGAGGGCAGCAGGACCAGGAGAGATGGACGGGCGGA
Organism: Salvelinus alpinus; assembly: GCF_045679555.1. Classification (NCBI taxonomy): domain Eukaryota; kingdom Metazoa; phylum Chordata; class Actinopteri; order Salmoniformes; family Salmonidae; genus Salvelinus; species Salvelinus alpinus. The sequence continues at coordinate 67,372,211 of NC_092091.1, forward strand.
GAGAGAGAGAACAGGGGATATTCACTTTTGTATATTATCTACTTCACTTGCTTTGGCAATGTTAACATATGTTTCCCATGCCAATAAAGCCCCTTGAATTGAATTGAGAGGAGAGAGAAGGGCCAGGAGTGAGAGATAGGAAGAGACGGGGAGTGAGGGATGGGTAGAGATAGAGAGGGGAGAGAGAGAGAAGGGTATAGAGAGGAGAGGGGGATGAGGGCTAGTGAGAGAGTACAGCCAGAGATAATAAGGGGGAGCTAGTAGCTTAATTTTCACCCTACATATCACTGATCTAGGACACAGCCTCTCATGGCAGATAGCTGAGGCAGAGAGAGAAGAGATGGGAGGGGAGAGGGGAGGGGAGGGGGAGGGGGAGAGAGAAGAGAGGGGAGAGGCAGAGAGGGGAGGGGGAGAGAGAAGAGAGGGGAGAGGCAGAGGGGAGGGGGAGAGAGGGGAGGCAGAGAGAGAAGAGAGGGGAGGGGGTGAGTTGCCAAGCCAGGACCTCTCTGCCTGGGTTGATGTCTCTGTCTCTGCCAGAGAACACTGAGTACTGACAGATACACACACCAGAGGGAGGAGACCGGGTCCAAGACGTCCATCCACCTTTTGAAAGATGCACTGTGTCCACCGGGTCTCGTCGGACCTCCTTTTGTTTAAACAAGACATCTCAGTCGGTCAGATGTTATTCCAGACATTCTCAGGGTAGTAGAGACCGATTATTGGCCCGCAGTAATCGAACAGCTGAATTCACTTAGGCCCAGAGGAGGCACAGCCAGGCCAATTAGACTGTGGATTAAGAGTGATTGCCTTCTGTGTCCTGAGGTGGCGCGGACTGGCGCTGGCTGCCATCTTGAGAATCGCTTTCATTAGGTTCTATTATCATGGCGGCTGCTGGCTATGCTAAGATAAGCTAACACGCACACGCAAACGCTAAGCACCACCACCACCGGCTTTAAAAAAATAATGGACCCTCCCTATAATGTATTTTACATGGAGTCTGGAGTGGGGGCGGATTTTAAGATTTTAACAATGCAATCCAGGTGGGTGATGGGTAGGTAGTTTGTAGTTTTGGCTGGAAAGGGGCAGCGTGAGAGAACCCTTTTTCCTGACCAGACTAGCCAGGGCGTTTTTTTTTTTTATCAGGCAGTGCGCGCGGGGAGCCTAAGCAGCTGGATTTCATTAATTGAGTGCTGGCAGCAACGTCCCTCTCTCCATCTCTCTCTTTTACAGCAGTGGTGACTCACACAGTGGGATTCATCCTTCTCTCCCGCTCCCTCCGATATCATCTTCCAACCATAACTACAAATAATTATTCACTCAAATCCATTACCAGAGGTCAACCAAGTTCCCCCAATCGGCTTCTAAAGTCCAATTACTGGGCGCCAAGGAAGGCTCCTTCTCTCTCTCCCTCTCCATATGTAGATCATCATCCACAGGCCCATAGGCAGCAGGCAGGCGGGCGGGCGAACAAATTACACACAGCAAACACAGGTCTGTGTGTGAAAGAGAGAAAGAGAACATTAGTGTGTGGATGAGAATGAGTTTTCCTCAGGTGCTTTAATAAAGGGGGAGACTCACACTAGCTGACCACCTGAGAGGCCCCGTTTTACTATTTACCACCATGATCTGCCTACTAGGTTTAATAGAATGACTAGACCCCACTACCACCATGATCTGCCTACTAGGTTCTGTAGAATGACTAGACCCCACTCTACCACCATGATCTGCCTACTAGGTTTAATAGAATGACTAGACCCCACTACCACCATGATCTGCCTACTAGGTTCTGTAGAATGACTAGACCCCACTGAAACTGGTAGTGAGACGCAATAAAAACTAGCCAATCAGTGCCTCATCGTCCATATGAAGACACCCTATAGATAGATTAACCCTACGTTCCATCCTACACTCCTTATAATATCACAGGTCCCCCAGCCACTAGGGTTCTACTGCTAGAGCAGAGAGAGAGATGCTATGGTGTAATGAGGGGGTTGCTTAGAGGGTGAGCACACAAACAACAAAAAGCACAAATCTCACACATGCACACACACACACACACACACAGACACACAGACACACACACCCTCCCTCCATCCCTCCATCCTCTCTGCTCTCTCCAGTCCACTCCATCCCTACTAGTGACTGTGGGTCCTTGGATCGTTTTGCAGCAGTCTTGAAACTGAGCCGTTAGCCTGAATGAAATGCTTCACACACACTCATCTGTCACGTGAGAGAGACGGCAGAGCAGCCAGCCGAGTCGGTGCGACCCAGGCGGGAGGAGTGTGTGTGTGTGTCATGGAAGGAGGAGGGCAGTGTGTGTGAGGGAGGTATGTGTGTGTGGAGGGTTTGTGTGTATGAAAGAGGGAGGTGGGGATGGTGTGTGTGTGTGTGTGTGTGTGTGAGCAGGGGGGACTGTGGGGAGACGAAGAGAGCCAACACAGCAGGGAGGGAGAGGCTTTGTGGATCGGCAGACCATGACCAGCGGCCACACTACACACACACACACAGAGAAAGAGCCCAGCGTTAGCGTGGTGGGAGGGCCCAGGTGACATTTCATTCAGTGTCACGCATCCCACTCTCTCTGATCAGAGCAGACAACATGCCCAAATACAACACCAGCAGAACCCACAACAAAACAAACACCACCGAGCGGTTACTTTCAATCCTTACCACTGAAGCATTACAGATTTCCAGATAGAAATGGAAAGGTAATTTGCGATTGAGCCGACATATGTAGCGTTTACCGTCTCCGCCAACTTGGGAACATTACCTTTCAATTTCAAATTGGGCTTTAGTGCTGAATTTCCGCGATACGGATTGAATAGAGCCCTAGGTCTCTGTCCATTGCTACACACGACAAGTTACCACGACAACGCTTTATACTAACCATTCATCATTCTAAGACATGGTTCTGTACACCAACAACAGACTGCATAGGTCTGTCTCCACAACGATTCCTACACTACCATTTCTAACAATAAGACTTGGTTGTTTTTATTTGTAGAAACAATACACATAGGAATGTGACTGTCATGTCGCTACGACAACGCTCTATACTACTAACCATTCATAATGAGTACATTGTTATGTAATTAGTCATCATTTGCAGATGTTGTCAAGTGGAGCTGAGTTTAGACTGTAATTAAACACAATTTCAAATAAAGAGACGCTTGTGTGTTGGATGAAAATGTGGGGATGGACCGCCGCTCTGACGGACAGAAAAAACATCAATCCAAGTCTTGAGAAATGGAAAATCCCCCTCGAACCCCATCAAAGGCCGTGTCCATGTCCTGTGCTTACATTAAAGAAATGTCTCTAAATGGTAAACACATGTGGACTGGTCTGTTTGGGCTAAAATGGCTGAACGTTGAACATGATACGACAGCATTTGAGTTAATCTTTCCACTGAGAAACCGCATCAGGGTGTTTACACTGAAGCCTAGTGTACGCTGTGTGTGTGTGTGTCCAGAGATTGAGCTAGAACTGACTGTTCCCTAGAGCGGTACAGTGTGTGTGTGTGTGAGAGAGAGACAGCGTGATGAAGGGGAAGGGTGTTACTCAAGCCTAATGAATCCATCTGCATTCAGGGGGCAGTCTTCCTCCAGGCGCAGACAGGAGCAAACGACCGCCAACCTGCGAGCAGAGAGACTCTGGAGGCTGGGGCTCACTCCTCCGGAACAGACAGATGTAAACGATTAGGGAAAGATTGAAGTGGATGGAATAATCTGGGGGGACTGGGACGGATTTGACTAAGAATCTAGGGATTCTTTCCTAACAACAAACATAGGTTTGTGGCTATGGACTGCAGCATAGAAGCAGTTTTTCCCCCACTATGTACAGACTGTCCTTTACATACTTTACACTGGCGCTGTACAATGAGGGCAATTCCCACAGTTTTTTTTATTTTATTTACAGAGGTTGTTGCCTACTGCGCCCTGGGCTGGTGTAACGGACACTTTATGATAATACTACTGTCTCTTTGATCATTCTTCTGCCCAGCGGTAGGTAGGTAGCCTAGTATCTGCTAGAAGCCAGGCTCTGACTGGCATGGAGGATGGATGTGAAGGATTACCATGGTGTCCTCAGAGCTCCAGGGAAGAAGGATCTGGTGTCCTAGCAGCCTCTCTGTGACCTGTCACCCAGCACATCCTGAGGGGAGGAGCACTGGATGCTGGCTCTCAGGCCAATCATTATGATAATGGTTTAGATGAGGTTATGAAGTTAGGGGGACATCTGGTGGTCAAGAGGCATCATTGCAAAAATGTGGTCATTTTGTCTGGATTAAATGTAAAACTTTACCAGGACAACGGGAATGATATGACGCTTGTATTAAAAGTTGTCATGTTCAGAAGCTTCCTTGGTTCAGTAGCTACGTCCCCACACAAAGCTTCCTAGCTCTGGTTCAGCAGCTACGTCCCCACACAAAGCTTCCTAGCCCTGGTTCAGCAGCTACGTCCCCACACAAAGCTTCCTAGCCCTGGTTCAGCAGCTACACCCCCACACAAAGCTTCCTAGCCCTGGTTCAGCAGCTACGTCCCCACACAAACATTTCAGCAACAGAAAACACCCACAACTATCTAATTAATTTCATAATTTATTCAACTCATTGATTATGATAACATCTATAAAACTGCATCCATTGATACTCTTCAAGTATAAACCAATAAACTGCAATGTCAAGTCTCTTGAGTAAGTAGGTATGAGTAAGTAGGTCAGTGTTTCAATTTGAAGGCAGTGTGTTGTGTGGGATTGGGAGGGGGTCCAAGACCTAGAATTCCTTCCCTTCTCTCATCACCAATCAATTGTCCTTACAGAGCAGTGATCTGAGAGACAAGGCGAGAAGAGTAATCAATATTACAGTATATGGATAATGCTGTTGGTATTAGATCTCCACTTCAGCTAGGTCACTGTGAGGAGGAGGATGATGAAGAAGAGGTGAAGGCCTTCAGTAACAGATCAGCCGCCAGGCCCGGTGATATAGCTCCCCTGGTGACCCTGTCCTCTAGCTGGGGTAGCTCCCCCCTGACGGCAGGGTGTTCCTGGAAGTGCCTCAGGACATTCTCCTGGATCAGGCTCCACATCCACACCTTGTGCTGGGCCCTACGTCTGTCCTGGAAGTCCCCGCTGGACAGGGTGGCTGAGTGGAAGGCCTCCATCGTACCCCACAGCTCTGCTACACCCTCGCCAGTCTGGGATGACACACGCACTACCTGATGACACACACATACATATGGTTAAGGACCAGTGAGCACACATACACACAGCATGTTCTACTATCCTTGTGGGGACCTAAAATGTATTTCAATGGAAAATCCTAATTTACCTGATGACACACACACACACACACACACACACACACACACACACACACACACACACACACACACACACACACACACATATGGTTAAGGACCAGTGAGCACACAGCATGTTCTACTATCCTTGTGGGGACCTAAAATGTATTTTAATGTAATTTTCCCTAACCTTAACCCCTAAGCTTAAAATAGCCTTTGTCCAAGTGGGGATGTGGGAAATGGCCCCACAAGGGAGAATTTTCCTTGTTTAACCATCATGTTGTGGACTTTGGGGATTTTCAGTCCCCCCAAGTATAGTAATACAGGCCCCCCTCCCTCCCACACACACACACACATACACACAGTGCATACAGACATACATATACTCTCACATACAGTACTAGTCAAAAGTTTGGACACACCTACTCATTCAAGGGTTTTTCTTTATTTTTTACTATTTTCTACATTGTAGAATAATAGTGAAGACATCAAAACTATGAAATAACACATATGGAATCATGTAGTAACCAAAAAAGTGTTAAACAAATCCAAATATATTTTAGATTCTTCTAAGTAGCCACCCTTTGTGTTGATGACAGCTTTGTACACTTGGCATTCTCTCAACGAGCTTCACCTGGAACGCTTTTCCATCCGTCTTGAAGTAGTTCACACATATGCTGAGCACTTTTTGGCTGCTTTTCCTTCACTCTGCGGTCCAACTCATCCCAAACCATCTCAACTGGGATGAGGTCAGGTGATTGTGGAGGCCAGGTCATCTGATGCAGCACTCCATCACTCTCCTTCTTGGTCAAAAAGCTCTTACATAGCCTGGAGGTGTGTTGGGTCATTGTCCTGTTGAAAAACAAATGATAGTCCCACTAAGCGCAAACCAGATGGGATAGTGTATCGCTGCAGAATGCTGTGGTAGCCATGCTGGTTAAGTGTACCTTGAATTCTAAATAAATCACAGTGTCACCAGCAAAGCAACTCCACACCATCACACCTCCTCCTCCATGCTTCACGGTGGGAACCACACATGTGGAGATCATCCATTCAACTACTCTACGTCTCACAAAGACACAGCGGTTGGAACCAAACATCTCAAATTTGGACTCATCAGACCACAGGACAGATTTCCACCGGTCTAATGTCCATTGCTCATGTTTCTTGGCCCAAGCAAGTCTCTTCTAATTATTGGTGTCCTTTAGTAGTGGTTTCTTTGCAGCAATTCGACCATTAAGGCCTGATTCACGCAGTCTCCTCTGAACAGTTGATGTTGAGATGTCTTACTTGAACTATGTGAAGCATTTATTTGGGCTGCAATCTGAGGTGCAGTTAACTTTAATGAACGTATCCTCTGCAGCAGAGGTAACTCTGGGTCTTCCTTTCCTGTGGCGGTCCTCATGAGAGCCTGTTTCATCATAGCAGTTGATGGTTTTAGCGACTTCACTTTAAGAAACTTTCAAAATTCTAGACATTTTCCAGATTGACTGACCTTCATGTCTTAAAGTAATGATGGACTGTCTTTTCTCTTTCCTTATCTGAGCTGTTCTTGCCATAATATGGACTTGGTCTTTACCAAATAGGGCTATCTTCTGTATACCCCCCTACCTTGTCACAACACAACTGATGGGCTCAAACGCATTAAGGAAAGAAATTCCACAAATGACATTTTAACAAGGCACACATGTAAATTGAAATGCATTCCAGGTGACTACCTCATGAAGCTGGTTGAGAGAATGCCAAGCATTTGCAAAGCTGTCATCAAGGCAAAGGGTGGCTACTTTGAAGAACCTCAAATCTAAAATATATTTTGATTTGTTTAACACTTTTTTGGTTACTACACGATACAAAGTGTGTTATTTCATAGTTTTGATGTCTTCACTATTATTCTACAATGTAGAAAATAGTACAAATAAAGTAAAACACTGGAATGAGTAGGTGTGTCCAAACTTTTGACTGGTACTGTATGTGAACACACACGTGTGGACCGCCATGTAGTTGGTAATCAATCCCCCCATATGCCCATGCAGCCACAGTGACACACCACAGATATCACACACGCAGTGGGGTCTCTGTATTCCCATATTCACCTCAGGCCTGTTCAGACAACACCAGTGATTTAAGGACTAAACAACTCAGTATTGACCAGTGCTTGAATGAGAGTGACGGCACTACAAAAAGGGAACTGTGGGAAGTCATATCTCAATGGTACAATACACTATCAAGCTGTATTCTATCTAGTCATTTCTAAATTGGTCTATTCACAATTCAAGTGTGCCAATAGAAATGTGTTTCTGACTTCGGGAAATACTGTAGAAATGTCTTACAAAGCTACAGTCAAAATGATTCATCTGCTAGAAGGGAGCCTTCCAAAGTACCCTCCCCTGAACCTAATATTGAGATATGGCAGAGGAGGAATCATGTGGAGACCCATTAAAATCACTGTGGTTGATATATCCTGTCCTGAAGTCAGTGTTGCTGCCTCTGGTACTAGTGGAAAGAGGAACAGGGCCAGAGAGCGAGAGAGAGACAGAAAAATGGAGATAGCAAAACAGAGAGAGATTAGATAGATGGAGATGAAGAGAGAGAGGTGGAGAGAAAGACAGAAAAACAGAGAGAGTGAAAGAAAGAGAGAGAGAGAGAGAGACAGAAAATTTGAGAAAGAAGAGAGAGAGACAGAGAACCAGAGACAGGTCTGGGAGTCTTTCATCTGAGTGGGTGGGCTGCTAATCAGGAAAATGCATGACACAGCAGCTCTCTATTCAGAGTGGGGAGGAAGAGGAAGAGGGGGATGGAGGGAGAAGGGTGGGTGGGTGGCGGTAGGGGACTTTGGCAGTGTGCCAGGTGGGCAGATGCTGCATTGGGCCGCGCACGGTCGGTCTGAGACAAAGAGACAACGCCACAGCGCTCGGCCCAGGGCGGGGAGACATGCAGAGAGCACCCCCCCCCCACCCCGGGAACACTGCGACAGACTAGAGTGCCCTGATGATGACATCACATTATCCCCCTCCCCCGGGTCAGCTGACCTCGCTGTGCAGTGGGACGGCCTGTCGGCTCTGGTGATGTGTGCGTGTGGAGAGTTAAGGGCGGCAAAAAAGGATTTTCAGGGGAAATGTAACACAGCTCTCCAATAGAGGATATGAAGAAGAATGTCAGGTTCCAACCCCCAGTTACCTGGAGTTTGAGGCAATATGCATTGCCTCATTTTTCATGTTTTGTTTTCCTGTTTGTATTTCTTAATTCTGTGCGTATGAAAGTACGAGCACAAACCCACATAACCCAACACTAACCACGTTCCAGGTCTTGGACTTCTTCCTGAGCAGCTATTTGAAGCACTTTTATATATAGGTTTAAACCCCTTCCCACTACCACTCAGACAAAAAACATTCAACCCAATACAACCCACCTTAGGGTTCCAGGACTTTGATTTCTTCCTGAGCAGTTTCAGAGCGCTGGTATACTCTGCCTGGATTCTCCTGGCTGGAACTAACAGGTCTCCGTCTGCTTTAGTGACCACCACAAGGTCTGCCTTCTCTATGATGCCTCGCTTAATGCCCTGGCAATGGAGAAGACACACACACATTCAGTACTGTGCCCTGAACTTTACAAAATGTCCCTAGACGGCTACCACCCGGTTACTCAATCCTGCACCTTAGAGGCTGCTGCTCTATGTACATAGTCATGGAACACTGGTCACTTTAGTAATGTTTACATACTGTTTTACCCATTTCATACGGCTCACAAGTCCTTAACTAGCAGCTTAATTAGATAGTACCTGCAAAACACCAGTCTCAACATCAACAGTGAAGAGGTGACTCCGGGATGCTGGCCTTCTAGGCAGAGTTGCAAAGAAAAAGCCATATCTCAGACTGGCCTATAAAAAGAAAAGATTAAGATGGGCAAAAGAACACAGACACTGGACAGAGTAACTCTGCCTAGAAGGCCAGCATCCCGGAGTCGCCTCTTCACTGACGTTGAGACTGGTGTTTTGCGGGTACTATTTAATTAAGCTGCCAGTTGAGGACTTGTGAGGCGTCTGTTTCTCAAACTAGACACGAATGTACTTGTCCTCTTGCTCAGTTGTGCACCGGGGCCTCCCACTCCTCTTTCTATTTTGGTTAGAGCCAGTTTGCGCTGTTCTGTGAAGGGAGTAGTACACAGCTTTGTACGAGATCTTCAGTTTCTTGGCAATTTCTCGCATGGAATAGCCTTCATTTCTCAGAACAAGAATAGACTGACGGGTTTCAGATGAAAGTTTCTGGCCATTTTGAGCCTGTAATCGAACCCACAAATGCTGATGCTCCAGATACTCAACTAGTCTAAAGAAGGTGAGTTTTAATACTTCTTTAATCAGAACAACAGTTTCAGCTGTGCTAACATAATTGCAAAATGATTTTGTAATGATCAATTAGCCTTTTAAAATTATAAACTTGGATTAGCTAACACAACGTGCCATTGGAACACAGCAGTGATGGTGGCTGATAATGCGCCTCTGTATGCCTATGTAGATATTACATTAAAAATCTGCAATAGTCATTTACAATATTAACAATGTCTACACTGTATTTCAGATTAATTTGATGTTATTTTAATAGACAAAAACATTTGCTTTTCTTTCAAAAACAAGGACATTTCTATGTGACCCCAAACTTTTGAACGGTAGTGTATATGAGATTCTTCAAAGTAGGCACCCTTTGCATTGATGACTGCCAAGAGTGTGCAAAGCTTTCTCTCAACCAGCTTCATGAGGTAGTCACCTGGAATGCATTTCAATTAACAGGTGTGCCTTGTTAAAAGTTAATTTGTGGAATTTATTTCCTTCTTAATGCGTTTCAGCCAATCAGTTGTGTTGTGTTGTGACAAGGCAGGGGTGGTATAGAGAAGATGGTCTTTAACCAAATAGGGCTAAGTCCATATTATGGCAAGAACAGCTCAAATAAGCAAAGAGAAACAACAGTCTTAAAGTAATGATGGACATGGTCAGTCAATCTGGAAAATGTCAAGAACATTGAACGTTTCTCCAAGTTCCGTCGCAAAAAACATAAAGCGCTATGATGAAACTGGCTCTCATGAGGACCGCCACAGGAAAGGAAAACCCAGAATTACCTCTGCTGCAGAGGACAAGTTCATAAATTGCAGCCCAAATAAATGCTTAACAGAGTTCAAGTAACAGACACATCTCAACATCAACTTCATGGTTGAATTGCTGCAAAGAAACCACTACTAAAGCACACCAATAAGACAGTAACACAAGCAATGGACTATAGACCGGTAGAAATCTGTCTTTGGTCTGATGAATTCAAATTTGAGATTTTTGGTTCCAACCGCCATGTCTTTGTGAGACGCAGAGCAGGTGAAGGGATGATTTCCGCATGTATAGCTCCCACCGTGAAGCATAGAGGAGGTGGTGTGATGATGCTTTGCTGGTGACACTAAGTGATTTATTTAGAATTCAAGGCACACTTAACCAGCATGGCTACCACAGCATTCTGCAGCGATACACCATCCCACCTGGTTTGTGCAACAGGACAATGACCCAAACACACCTATCTGTGTAAGGGCTATTTGACCAAGAAGTAGAGTGATGGAGTGCTGCATCAGATGACCTGGCCTCCACAATCACCTGACTTCAACCAAATTGAGATGATTTGGGATGAGTTGGACCGCAGAGTGAAGGAAAAGCAGCCAACAAGTGCTCAGCATATGTGGGAACTCCTTCAAGACTGTTAGAAAAGCATTCCAGGTGAAGTTCGTTGAGAGAATGCCAAGTGTGCAAAGCTGTCATCAAGGTGGCTACTTTGAAGAATCTAAAATATATTTAGATTTGTTTAACACTTTGTTGGTTACTACATGATTCCATGTGTTTTTTCACTTGTTTTGATGTAGAAAATAATAAAAATGAAGAAAAATCATTTAAAAATGTAATGAGTAGGTGTGTCCACACTTTGATAGAAATAACATCTGCTAAATACGTGTATGTGACCAACACGATGTGCTTTGAATCAACTTTATTGATCTCCAGCGGGGAAATTGGATGTAAATCTTATGTCTATACGTCTAAGCTGATTGATGGACAGTGTGACAGTCTGTGATCCTGTTTGAATACTTAAGTGCATCCTGAGACAGAATAAGTGAAGAAAACAGGGTGGAAAGAAACCATTTTGTTTCTTTTCCAAATATGAAAGGCATGAGGAATCAGGGATGTACTTTAAAGCCAGTTGAACTAAGCTCATGAGACATTTATATTCATCAAGAATCAATGGATATATTATTAATTTAAATGATCAAAAATGTCTGTAAATATCACAAGATTTTCACAGGTTCTTTAATGGCATTGTAACAGGGGAGTGTGATGGTGATGGAGGTGCAGCCTGTCTGACCTGTAGTTCATCGCCCCCTGCTGGTGGGATCAGCAACACAAACATGTCCACCATGTCAGCCACAGCAAACTCTGACTGGCCTACACCTGAGGACACAACACACAATGAAACTAAGTATTTATGAAACGCTAACTACCTTAGGAATTTTATTAATAAACTATGAGCTATGTTATGTCATTTCATCATTTTATCCTTCATGCCATTTAGACTTTAGAAACCAAGTAATGTGGAAGATGCAAAGCATGAATCACAATGAGATTAAATCTGGTTCAATAAAAACTGTGCAGGTGGCCTGTCCCAGGTGAAGATTTGTCCCTTCTGAGGCTTTTAAAAACAGTCAACTCAAAAGTTCCTCACCTACAGTCTCTACCAGAACGATGTCGTATCCGCCCCCCTCACACAGTACTATGGCCTCATTGGTGGTCCGGGTGACTCCTCCCAGTGTTCCAGAGGTGGGGGAGGGTCTGATGAAAGCACTCATGTCTCTGGACAGCTCAGTCATACGAGTCTTGTCACCCATCAGAGACCCTGGGGAGAGGGGGAGGATTTATGCATAACACCAACATAAAGTATAAAAGTGGTAGTATATCAGTATAGCTATCAATATTTAATAATAATCCTTTGCCTAGCTTGAAGAAGATATATGTGAGGAACACAGGAGGCTGCTGAGGGGAGAACGGCTTGTAATAAATGTCCAGAACAGAGCAAATGGAACGGCATCAAACACCTGGAAACCATGTGTTTGATATCATTCTACTAATTCCTCTCCAGTCATTAACACGAGCCCGTCCTCCCCAATTAAGGTGCCACCAACCTCCTGTGAGGAAATGATGTTTAACAACATTGAACAAGGAGGAATAGTTATGTCAATGTTCACAAAATCCCATATATTACGGTGCAAGAGTCTGTCTGGCATTACGAGGCATTCTAACAGACCCATTTAAACCAATACATATACCCCACAACACTGATGAAATACCACGCACAAACACAGCGATGAATATGTAGAATGATGTGGAAACATACCTCCTGTAGTGCATGATGAGGGGTCGACAGCCAGAACAGAGACTTTATGTCCTTGTCCTGTGAGCATCTTCCCCACCACCTCAATGAAGGTGGACTTCCCAGCTCCGGGTGGGCCAGACAGACCTACAGACAGACGTCACCTCACAGAGAACAAACATGTACGTACACCAAGCCCACACTCTTCCCCATATGGTATTTTAGACTTAGCTACCTCAAGTGTATGAGTACAAAAATCTTCAATAAAAAGCCCACATTGCAGCCACCAATTCAAGCGGTCCAACTCTAAGAACTCTGCAAGCCACTAGTTCAAATGTTAACATATTATTAGGTCTGTGTGCATTCTGTGTACTAGGCATAGACACAACAATGTTGAACATAACAAATCCACATACTAACCCACTCTGAAGGCCAGGGGTTTCCCTCCGTTCTGTTTCTCCTGCTCCTTCCTGTAGGCCAGTACTCTCTGCAGCAGGACCTGGGCCAGCTCTTTCTTCCTGAGGTGCTGGGTCTCCACCAGGGTAATGGACTCAGCCAGACTGGCCCGCTGACCTGAGATCAGTCCTTCATACAGCTTATTCAACAGCCTCTGCTCTGGTGGACTCAGCTCCTTGATGTGGCTGAGGGTGGATTCCACACACATACCGCGGATGTGTTGGGAGTTAAGCCCAGGGAATGAGGGGGTACAAGGGGTATGAGTGCAGGATGGTGGGGGTAGCTGGCGGAGGAGGCATCGGCCCCATGTTGGGGTGACAGTTCGTAAGGGGTATGACAAGCGGTGGAGAAGCGGAAAGAGTACTGGCGGTCCCATGATTGTCTGGCACTGGTCCCTTCTCTAGGGAAGAGAGTCTGATAATGATGTAACGTTAGACGACAACAGGCATTCAATAGAGGTTTGTGACACATTTCAGTTCATTCAACAAGACAGAACCAAAACAAAGCTGATGCTGATTATTCTATGACACTCACTTTGGGCTATGTAGACTGTTTGAGGTTGTGGCATTCAGGAGCAAATTCTGCCAGTAGAAACGAATGGACATATGCATACATACAGTACATACACCGGTAACTGACTGACAAGTAGCCATATAGCTGAACAGTTACAAAACGTGTACATACAATGGAGAACTCACCTTGATAGCTAGCTATTTGTACATAAATCTGCTTCGTTGGTCTTTGCTGTTGTCCTCTAATATTGCTCCATACACTTTCATAACTGAGTATTACTTTTTGGAATAAAGAAAATAAGGATAATTCTGTCATTTGGTACTCAAAAGCAACCACACGTTGACCTACCAGTGTTTTGGTCGTCACTAGCTAGCACAGTCAGAAACTCTGCCCATTTCTACAATTGATCTTCTTAAAATGTGATATTAAACCTAACATTGACCCTAACCTTAACCACACTGCTAACCTTATGCCTAGACATAACCTTAAAGTAAGACCAAAAATAAATAAAAATATTTTCATAAATCTTTTGACTTCGTGGCTGTGCTATCTAGTGAAACCCAGTGTGTATTTTTTTTTTTTGCTTCGTTCACTTCCTACTTCCTGTGACGTTGAACACCGCCCCTTTCTAGAAAAGTAGTACTACTCAAGGCCACGCGGTCGAGCTCTTGTCTTCATAATTCACTCAAATTAAAATTCAAGGGAATCAATTTAGAAGGCATTTATCTAGGGATGGATAACTCTTGCACAATTTTGCATGTATTTTGCAAGATTTTTCCATTTTCAGCCATTGTGGCCATACAATTTCTTGTTAGTATCTTGAGTTGTAATATTTTTGTGCGTGTTTATACAGTTCATGTCCTATTTCACACAGGAACACATGTATTAAAATCAAATCCAAGTTTATTTGTCACGCGCGCCGAATACAACAGGTGTAGGCTTACTTAAAGGCTCTAACCAATAGTGCAAAAAAGGTGTTAAGTGAACAATAGGTAAGTAAAGAAATAAAACAGTAAAAAGACAGGCTATATACAGTAGCGAGGCTATAAAAGTAGCGAGGCTACATACAGACACCGGTTAGTCAGGCTGATTGAGGTAGTATGTACATGTAGATATGGTTAAAGTGACTATGCATATAGAATGAACAGAGAGTAACAGTAGCGTGAAAGATGGGTTGGCGGGTGGTGGGTGAAGGGAACACAATGCAGATAGCCCGGTTAGCCAATGTGCGGGAACACTGGTTGGTCGGTCCAATTTTAATTTCTTTTTAAAAAAATATATAAAAAAATGATTTAACCAGGTAGGCTAGTTGAGCACAAGTTCTCATTTGCAACTGCGACCTGGCCAAGATAAAGCATAGCAGTTCAACACATACAACAACACAGAATTACACATGGAATAAACAAAACATACATTCAATAATACAGTAGAAAAAAGAAAACAAAAAGTCTATATACAGTGAGTGCAAATGAGGTAAGATAAGGGAGTTAAGGCAATAAATAGGCCATGGTGGCAAAGTAATTACAATATATCAATTAAACACTGATGTGCAGAAGATGAATGTGCAAGTAGAGATACTGGGGTGCAAAGGAGCAAGCTAAATAAATAAAAACAGTATGGGGATGAGGTAGTTGGATGGGCTAAATTACAGATGGGCTATGTACAGGTGCATTGATCTGTGAGCTGCTCTGACAGCTGGTGCTTAAAGCTAGTTAGGGAGATATGAGTCTCCAGCTTCAGTGATTTTTGCAGTTCGTTCCAGTCATTGGCAGCAGAGAACTGGAAGGAAAGGCGGCCAAAGGAGGAATTGGCTTTGGGGGTGACCAGTGAGATATACCTGCTGGAGCGAGTGCTACGAGTGGGTGCTGCTATGGTGACCAGTGAGCTGAGATAAGGCGGGGCTTTACCTAGCAGAGACTTGTAGATGGCGACGAGTATGAAGCGAGGGCCAGCCAACGAGAGCGTACAGGTCGCAGTGGTGGGTAGTATATGGGGCTTTGGTGACAAAACGGATGGCACTGTGATAGACTGCATCCAATTTGTTGAGTAGTGTTGGAGGCTATTTTATAAATGACATTGCCGAAGTCGAGGATCGGTAGGATGGTCAGTTTTACGAGGGCATGTTTGGCAGCATGAGTGAAGGATGCTTTGTTGCGAAATAGGAAGCCGATTCTAGATTTAATTTTGGATTGGAGATGCTTAATGTGAGTCTGGAAGGAGAGTTTACAGTCTCGGGCGGGCAGGTGCGGGCAGTGATCGGTTGAAGAGCATGCATTTAGTTTTACTTCCATTTAAGAGCAGTTGGAGGCCACGGAAGGAGAGTTGTATGGCATTGAAGCTCGTCTGGAGGTCCAAAGAAGGGCCAGAAGTATAAAGAATGGTGTCGTTGAGGTTTTTTGGGGTAGTATGTACATGAATGTATAGTTAAAGTGACTATGCATATATGATAAACAGAGAGTAGCAGCAGCGTAAAAAGAGGGGTTGGGGGGGGGCACACAATGCAAATAGTCTGGGTAGCCATTTGATTACCTGTTCAGGAGTCTTATGGCTGTGTCAATTGTGTCAATTGCATGTGTCAATTGAAAATGTGTTGTTTTCATGTCCCAACTCCCCAAGGGTGATGCGAAGGTTTTTATACCTAAGGGCCTTGCAACAGGTGTGCTTCCAATACCATGGCCTCAGTCTATATCAGAGGAGGCTGGTGGGAGGAGCTGTTTGATGTGTTTGAATCCGTTCCATTCATTTAATTCCAGCCAGTACAATTTGAGCCCGTCCTCCTATAGCTCCTCCCATCAGCCTCCACTATATCTGGTCACACCACTCCTCTATCCACACTCATTCTCCTCATATGAGAACTCACTCTTCAAAGAATCATACTTGCAAAATATGCAGTCTTGACTAAATATGAATGATTTTGGGATTTATGTTATTTGAGGTTAAATATCATCATGGTGTATTCTTCTGTTTGCTTAAAAGCGCTACATGGCCATTAGGACGTCTGCATTGGCCATGCAGCATTTATGGTGATACAGCCTCTGCAGAAGTCAGGGCATTCTTGGGCTTCACCAAGCAGCGGAGAGCTGTTGTGAAGGAAGTTTTCAAGGAAGTGAGTTTGTGTTTATACAGGACCTCTCGCCCCCATCTACCATTAACCAATCATGTCAATGCGGAGCTATACAGAGCCCTCCGCATTTGTTACAACATTTGAGAGGCGCACAGCGATGCGGTAGAGTTCAATTTGGCCTCTGTGTGCCTCCAGAGGCTCCGCGATTGCGCCACACCATCCATACGGCGCCTCCGATCACATTTCAGATCAAGCATAAACTGGCTCTTATGCAATATTTATACTGAACTTTCTTGATCGTCAACTTGAAACTGTTATGTAGCTTATGATACCAACATTACACGTGTTGACATCCGTGGACATTTCGTTTGGACATTGACATTAACGTTCTGTTATTCTTAAAAAATGAAAACAATATAAGGCCACAGGTAATGAAACAACTTTATTTATTGAATCTTCCAGTAGAGACTTGATATTCATGGAATAAAACTGCTTTCTGGGAGTACTACTCAGCAAAAACAGAAAAAACGAAACAAAAAAACAAAGAGAAGAGGCAACAATCCGTGAAAGTGCAGATAACAAGAAACGACAAGAAAACATATTCAAAAAAATACAAAAATCAATACAACTTGTAATAGCGGATGGAGTTTTCTAAGCCTAAAATAATTGAAGGAAAAAACAGTCTGCATTTTTATAAAATGATCAAATCATGTATTAGGGCCATCAGTAACTCACTCACCAGTGAAACTAATATTTTTTTTTCAGTCAACAAGTTCTGAAGGATGCCATTGTTTTATTAACTGTCTTTTTGTAAGTTTTGCTGAGTTGATGCCATCAGAGAATGTAACAGAAGAGATGTATCCTCAATAGATTACCACACAATGTGTCATAATATCCATAAACCCTAGCGGTCAAACAGAGAAATGGTTCCAATCGTTTTTCCACCATTCATTTTTCCCATAGGGGATTTAAGAAACATTTCAAATGAGGGCTGTGTTTCATGTAGATTTACCCTGGCGTGACGTTTTGATAACCATGCAAATCTCTCTAGGACAAGGTGACTTTTAGTAATATATTCGCCCCCAAAAATGAAACGCTAATTAGCTGCTAATTTGGCTATCATAAAGGACTATAAATGCCATGATGATCTGGATGAGCCTGCCGAATCGAGGCAAAGGTAAGAAACTCTGGATTAACTATCTAATGTTAGCTAAATGCAGTAATGAATAAATTGGTTACATTTCTTTAAATGAACAATTCTGTTAAGTGTCTTGTGCAAGTTCTAAATTGACAATACCTGTTAGCAAAGGTATCAGCTAGCGATGACGTGCAGGAGCTTGAAGGGATTTGTAGTTTTGCATGATGTCTACTTTGATGGTAATTAGCATTTACAAATCTGAGAGTAAATTGCGTAATATACCGATAAAAGTCACCTTGTCCAAGAGAGATTTACATGGTTATCAAAACGTCACGCCGGGGTAAATCTACATGAAACACAGCCCTTATTTGAAGTGTTTCTAAAATCCCCTATGGGAAAAATGATTGGAACCATTTCCCTGTTTGACCACTAGGTTTTATGGGTATTATGACACCTCCACTGTGGGGCTCTATGTGACTCGACAATTGATTGTTTTCTTTTTTTGCTGTACCATGCACAGCTAGGGTCAAACTGAACTATCATACGCTTGTGCCCATCTCTGTCTGTTTAGTGTCATTCTTCAGTCACTACCTAAACAAGCCAAACGGTGATTTGCTACACTAAACCAAACTACGCGTTTGCAAAACCGACTGCACAGCACTTTTCTCTAATGTTGAGTATGCCTAAAACACGATTAAAATCGTTTAATTCAGTTGTAACATGGGTGTAACACAAGAAGAGAAATATTTATTTATGTACAATTTTTTTAATCTTATGTCCTGTGAGCACAATCCCACAATGCCCACCTCACTCTCCCGCCCTGCTCCCACTGATGCCCTCTCATGATTTCTCCTCATGACAGGGTTTGTAAATAATCTAAAGGGATTTTATGTAGGGGTCTTTTTCTTCAACTCTTTTTATTTCCCAAAACCTAAAAAAATTACATTTTTAGGGTTCTGGGGGAGACATTTGTATTTACTGACCTCAGTATTTTCATACGTTCTAAAAATGTTCATAAGAAACATAATATTTCTACATTTTTTCATCCATATTGGTTGTCTTCCAATCCTTCCAATTCTGTACACATTTATTATCGTTGTAGCAACACATGAAACTGGCTGTATGGGTTTCCAATGTTAACCCAAAAAACAGGGGAAGGGAAAAGAAAGAGGAAAAACTGCCGGAACAAGATCAGGGACCCATATTCACGTATTAGAGTGCTGATCTATGTTCAGGTCCCACCAGTCCATATAAATGTATTCATTATGATCTAAAAGGCCAAACTGATCCTCGTTCAGACTCTTTCTGAATATGGGCCCCATATGAGGAGGATACTTTGCGTAATGCTGAATTGATGATTAGTTTATAATGATTTGAGTCTGATTGATAATTATTACAGTTGGTCACAAAGATCAAGTATCTTCCAGATGCTTCTATCTCGTCCCCCCCACACATCCCAGTCTGCAATGTGCCCAATTTCAGACATAATCCCTCAAGTACAAACCCACCAGGGTTGGGGTCAATTCCATTTCAATTCAGTCAATACAGTAAATAAACTGAATTTCCTATTTTAATTTAGATTCTCTTAAAATTCCAGTTTACTTGCTGAATTGACTGATTTCAATTAGAATTGACCCCCACCCTGAAACCCACCCATCCCACCCCTCCACTGGAACCTAAATGCTGGGTTTGGACAGCCCTGGGGCCTGGGGACAGTTTCGTCTAGGACACGGAGGAGATGGGGTTGTGGGGGGAACCCATCTGGGTTAGCACCTTGTCCAGCCACTGCAGAGGACCGTGCAGGTGAATCTCAATCCAGCAGGGGGTGCTGGTCACGTCCTGGCGGTGGTACTCTGCACCCCAGCCCTGGGAGAGCAAGAGGAAGAGAGATATTCTCTTTAGGGACAGGTATTATCATCATGGCTCTTTCAATCGTATTTCCTTTATTCTTTGAATTTTCTCGTCTTCATCTCATGACCCATCATTCATTCTGAACCCTTTAACATTATATTCTCTATATTATGGGATGTATGTCTATGACGGTTACCTTGACGAAGCTCATGCGGATGGTGCACATCTTGGTCAGCTCGTAGACAGCCTCAAACCCGTGGTTGACGGACTGGGCCAGCAGCTC
Organism: Salvelinus alpinus; assembly: GCF_045679555.1. Classification (NCBI taxonomy): domain Eukaryota; kingdom Metazoa; phylum Chordata; class Actinopteri; order Salmoniformes; family Salmonidae; genus Salvelinus; species Salvelinus alpinus. The sequence goes on from NC_092091.1 coordinate 67,392,195, forward strand.
AGCAAACTCCTGGTTGTTAAAGATCTTGAGGCTGCAGCCGCTGGGGATCTTACACACCGTGGTGGGGTGGAAGCCATGGTGGTAGTTACAGTTCCGACTCTGGACGAAGATGCTGCTGTCACTCAGACATTCAGCATACACTTCACCACCCACATAGTACAGGTGAACTCCTGGGGAGAGGGGAAGAGAGGGTTACATTGGATTAGAATGGAGTAGAGTACAGTAGTACAGGTGGACTCCTGGCGAGAGGGGAAGAGAGGGTTACATGGGACTAGAATGGAGTAGAGTACAGTAGTACAGGTGGACTCCTGGGGAGAGGGGAAGAGAGGGTTACATGGGACTAGAATGGAGTAGAGTACAGTAGATTAGAATGGAATAGAATATTCTTGCCTTTGGCAACTTGCTTGGATTCTTAATTGATCCATTAGAATTCTGATTGGACAGCACCACTCCTCTTTAGCCACAGCCCATAACACACTGTATCTGAGCAGCTTACCGATCACTGCAGCTGTACATAGCCCATCTGTAAATAGCCCACCCAACTACCTACCTCATCCCCATATTGTTTTTATTTACTTTAAAAAAATATTTTGCACACCAGTATTTCTACTTACACATCATCATCTGCACATCCATCACTTCAGTGTTAATTTGCTAAATTGCTTCGCTACTATGGCCTATTTATTGCCTTACCTCCTTACTCCATTTGCACACACTGTATATAGATTTTTCTATTGTGTTATTGACTGTACTTTTGTTTATCCTATGGGTAACTCTGTGTTGTTTTTTGTCGCACTGCTTTGCTATATCTTGGCCAGGTCGCAGTTGTAAATGAGAACTTGTTCTCAATTGGCCTACCTGGTTAAATAAAGGTGAAATAAAAAAAATAAACACTGACACTAACAATTGAACCAGTCCTGTGGACAGTGTGTCCATGGCCTTATATTTGGGATAATATAAGGCAATATAAGAGTGTTCCCATCCATGGCCATTTTTACCTTTGCCAATGTGTCGCCGTGTGTTCTCTATGGTTGAGTTGCGGTTGACGTTGGAGAGGAGGCCCAGGCAGAAACGGTTGCGGTTGTTGGACGGGTCGGTGAAGCCGTCGACCAGGACGCTAGTAGAGTTGGCCTGGAACGCCTCGCCCACCCGGTTGTTCAACTCGTAGTACACTATAGAGCACCAGTGTTTAGGTTCCTCGTAGGCCACCGGCTGAACATCTAGGAGACAGGGAGGGGAAAGGGAGGAGAGGAGACAGGGATGAGAGGGAGGTTGTTCAGCTTGTCGTACACTATGAAGCACCAGTGTTTGTCCTCCTCGTAGGCCACCGGCTGAACATCTGTACAGGATGTCAAACACACACAGAAAGGGTGAGATGCGTGTATGATCACACACACACACACACACACACACACACACACACACACACACACACACACACACACACACACACACACACACACACACACACACACACACACACACACACACACACACACACACAGTAAGACATTTAAGCACACACGCACACACGTGCAGATTGACTAGAGTGGCTCATGAGCATCAAGCCTTCTGTTCTGATAAAGTTCAAGTCTGTCTGTCTAGTCTGACTTTGAGCTGCAGTCTGATATAGCAGATGTTAATCTTTCATCTCCTTCTTCCTTTACTAGGATTAGAAGAAAAAAAATGTTGATTTGTATGTTGATGACAAAACGTGGGAAAGGTGTATGAAATGTGTGGTATGTGACGTTAAGTCTGAGTACACACAGAGAGCTATAGGTCATGTTTGCATACAACAGAAACAGAAAATCAATGCTGGCAAATCCATCCAACCCCACTAGACTGACTGTGGTCAGTCTGGACAGGGCCAGTCTTGATCAAATACTGTCCACTGACTGCGGGCAGTCTAGTCTGGTCTAGGATCAGTATTTATTGAGTCAAGCAGTCAGTCAATAGACCAAGCCGATGCCCGCCTGGTGCCGTCTCTCTCTGCCCGGTATCTTGAGTGAGCTTTATGCCAGCTGGCCCCCTCTCTCTAAAGGAGGGAGGGAGAGTTTATCCAAGCGGCATACTCCTTCCTAACTTCCTCTGCTGAGAGTAGCGGCCATCAGGTGTATTTGGTCTATGCTTTTCCTAGATCCATCGGCCCGGCCCACAATGGAAACGGCCCGGACCTCTAGAACACTACACAGGATGCAGCTTGGGGAAGGACAGAAAATTCCCCAATCACCACTTCCAGGGAGTATTTCTCCACACCCATTGCAATATCCATCTGTGTGGGTGGGGATATTACCGTGACTGGATGCATAACAATTATATAGGGAGATTGGTAAGGAGATTGCAATACTGGTTTTAGCAAGCGTAAACAGTTTGTACAATTCTGCCCAATACCTTGGCTGCTGAAAGTATCAACAGACTTTGTACTGTAGACACCTCAAAATTGCTTCGACTTCAAAAATCAAACCCCTTTAACACCTTATCTTTTGCCATGTAAATAGCCTGCATGACTGGTGGCATACATGGCTTTTGCGTATGGACTGGCTGTTCAGATGTGTGATGTGTAGGAATGCCAGATCTCCACAGCAACTAACGATTGACTGAACCACAGTTGAGGTAGGTGGTAGCAAACAAGGGTTCTCAACAAGTTTTTTTTTATTTGAAACAAGTGTTGCAGGTATAAAAGTTGGATGTAATTAGTGAGGCCAATTCTTAACAAGTTCTTAACGAGCTTTCAGTTAATTACCACCGGCAGAGATGATGTCAGCCAGAAGCTTTTAAAGGCCTCGTAAAAACTGCTCTGAGACCAGATTTAATTGGCTGACTCTCTGATCTTTCCTCTGGGTTGCATGTATAGACTGACGCTTTTGTGTTCATCATACTGAAATCTAAAACCTACTGCCTCAAAATGGTGTGAGATACTCTGCTTTTCTGAACATGGATACGCATTCATGTTATTTTCCCATTTACCCTGCATTAATGATCATATAAAATTCCCTATAAATTCTCTTTTTATTGAATATATGAAGGAAATTGTTTTCTAGCTAATCTTTTCCAACTCATGATGTGCAATTTTGAAGGTCATCACATGAATCACCCCTTATTTTAACAGAGGGATAAAGCACCTACATCCGTTTTTCTTACTAGCTTTACTGCATGCATGAGAACTTTAATGAACACTACCACAAACCCCAACAACCACGACTACTTTTCAAGTGTTATTTTCAACTACATAGCCTATTAAAACTGAGTTTGATTCACCACGACAAATAAAAAGCAGTGTGTCATGGTTGCGTACTTGTACCCAGAAACCCCCTTGCACCTGTAGTACGAGCTGGTGGGGGCGCTGACAGCTCTAAGTGGGTGATGTCACAGCTGATTACCTGGCCTGTTGCTGATCTCCAGGGGCAACGCGGGGACCATCAGGTTGGTGTCCATGGGCTGGGGGCAGTCCTGAGTCATCCGCTCCTCTGGGGGCAAGTAGGCTGGAGGGGGGGTCTCTGGAGGAGGGCAGGGAGAGGGGTGAGAGGGGGTTTAAACCAGAGAGAAATACTCTCTCTATACTGAACATTGACTTACCAGCTTTATCTGTTTTAGAGCCTTTGGTTTAGTCCAACATACTGACAAAAACACCTTTACCTACACCAGGGTTTCCCAAAGTCCTCGGGACCCCAAGGGGTGCACGTTTTGGGTTTTGCCCTAACACTACACAGCTAATTCAAATAGCCAACAGGCTTTGATCATTTGGATCAGCTGTGTAGTGTTAGGGCAAAAACTAAAACGTGCACTCATTGGAGTCCCGAGGACCGAGTTTGGGAAACGCTGACCTACACAGTACAGCTACCTGAATATTCCTGTCATACGTCCTTTACTTACTGTCATCACCTACAGTAAGTCTATTGCTGCTTAGCCTATTCCATTGTTTATATTGGATCAGCCATTTGCCTAGCACACACATATACACTGAGTGTCCAAAACATTATGAACACCTGCACTTTCCATGACATAGACTGACCAGGTGAATCCAGGTGAAAGCTATGATCCCTTATTGATGTCACTTGATAAATCCACTTAAATAAGTGTAGATGAAGGGGAGGAGACAGATTAATAAGGGATGTTTAAGCCTTGAGACAATTGAGACATAGATTGTGTATGTGTGTCATTCAGAGGGTGAATGGGAAGACAAAATATTGAAGTGCCTT
>NC_092091.1:67406393-67430571 GCF_045679555.1 Salvelinus alpinus
ACCTCCGACTTCAACTGTAGCTATGGGATCTTTCTCTCTGTCTCTGTCATCACCACCGCCTGCATAGCAGCGACATCACTTCCAGTTTAGGCCTGCAGGTCTCTCCACAGGTGGAGAGGGAGAACATTCAGAGGACTGAATAAGAGAGGACAGATGTTTCTCTCTCTCTCTCATGGTGGGGAGCACATTTCATATAGAGTTGATGACCTCACCATGGGTGTACAGGGGGATGGGAAGGGTTATGATTGGAAAGGGATGGTAAAAACGTTGTCTCAGTGTTGTTATGTGATCTTTACCTGACCTTTACATGTATTCTGTATACCAGTGGAGGCTGCTGAGGGGAGGACAGCTCATAATAATAGCTGGAACGACGCAGGTAGAATGGAATCAAACGCATAGTGCCATTCCACTAATTCCACTCACTCCATTACCACGAGCCCGTTGTCCCAAATTAAGGTGCCACCAGCCTCCTGTGCGGTATACATATACAGTACCAGTCAAAAGTTTGGACACACCTTCTCATTCAAGGGTTTTTCTTTTCTACATTGTAGAATAACAGTGAAGACATCAAAACTATGAAATAACACATAGAATCATGTAGTAACCAAAAAAGTGTTATATTGTAGATTCTTCAAAGTAGCCATGCTTTGCCTCGATGACAGCTTTGCACACTCTTGGCATTCTCTCAACCAGCTTCACCTGGAATGCTTTTCCAACAGTCTTGAAGGAGTTCCCACATATGCTGAGCACTTGTTGGCTGCTTTTCCTTTACTCTGCGGTCCAACACATCTAAAAAAATATAAAAAAATATAAGATTTGACTCATCAGACCAAAGGACAGATTTCCACCGGTCTAATGTCCATTGCTCGTGTTTCTTGGCCCAAGCAGGTCTCTTCTCTCTGAACTTATCCTCTGCAGCAGCGGTAACTCTGGGTCTTCCTTTCCTGTGGTGGTCCTCATGAAAGCCAGTTTCATCACAGCGCTTGATGGTTTTTGCGACTGCACTTGAAGAAACTTTCAAACTTTCTAGAAATGTTCCAGATTGACTGACCTTCATGTCTTAAAGTAATGATGGATTGTCATTTCTCTTTGCTTATTTGAGCTGTTCCTGCCATTATATGGACTTCGTCTTTTACCAAATAGGGCTATCTTCGGTATACCACCCCTACATTGTCACAACACACCTGTTAATTGAAATGCATTCCAGGTGACTACCTCATGAAACTGGTTGAGAGAATGCCAAGAGTGTGCACAGCTCTCATCAAGGCCAAGTGTAGCTACTTTGAATAATCTGATTTGTTTAACACTTTTTTGGTTACTACATGATTCCATATGTGTTATTTCATAGTGTTGATGTCTTCACTTTTGTTCTACAATGTAGAAAATAGTAAAAATAAAGAAAAACCCTTGAATGAGTAGGTGTGTCCAAACTTTTGACTGGTACTGTATGTTACCCAGAGCATCTTTCCAGAAAATATGTATTTTTAAGTTGTAGATTTTATTGTGTATTTATGACTTTTGTAAATTGTGTCAAATAATTCAGCATTAGCTGCCATTGATACTGTGTTGCCTTACTGAATTTGAAATAAACCATTCTCTCTTACAGGTTTTCCCGCCATTCTGGGATGAGATTCCCTTTCCATGAACGGAAAAGGAGAGAAAATTAAACAGCAATGATACACAACTCAATACCAAAGACAGCTCTTGTCTGTCAATCTCAAACACAACCCTGCTTTGATGGGTCAGTCAGACAGTCAGACAGTCAGTCAGACATTCAGTCAGACAATCAGACAGACAGACAGTCAGTCAGTCAGATAGTCAGACAGTTGGTCAGATAGTCTGACAGTCGGTCAGATAGTCAGACAGTCAGTCGGTCAGACAGTCAGTCGGTCAGATAGTCAGATAGTCTGACAGCCGGTCAGATAGTCTGACAGCCGGTCAGATAGTCTGACAGCCGGTCAGATAGTCTGACAGCCGGTCAGATAGTCTGACAGCCGGTCAGATAGTCTGACAGTCGGTCAGATAGTCTGACAGTCGGTCAGATAGTCTGACAGTCACTCAGTCAGACAGTCAGTCACTCAGACAGTCAGTCAGTCAGACAGACAGTCAGTCAGTCAGTTAGTCGACAGCCCATCACACCACATGCTCCGGACCAGCTGCAAAAAAACAACTCGTAATCCAATTCAGATGGAGGATTCCAGGAAAGTAGAGAGTGATAGACTGTAACAGGAACATCTGGACAGACAGGGCTCTCTACACAATCACCTACTGTCAACAACATCATACACTTGGATTAGATCTTCTGGATTTCTCCAGTCCAGACCTTACTTGGGTATTTCCAAACCTGAGGATCTGAAGGGAATAGGTGTGACTTTCGCTCACAGTTAAAAATGGTACGTTTTATTTAGCTATTTCAGTCACACAAAAAACTGGTTTCTTCTGTCAATTGCCATCATTAAAATCTACTAATCTCCAACCTGAGGAGGATCTATAATGTATGACCGATATATGATCAGAGTTTGACCAGCGTTACTGTATGAAAAAGGTCAAAATGGGATTGTATTCACGCTTGAAACAGACAATGCTCATATGGGGTTGTCTGTGGACCAGTCAAAATAGAATGGGGCCGGTGTTGTGCCCTACTCTGGACTGTATAGAATGGGACCGGTGTTGTGCCCTACTCTGGACTGTATAGAATGGCCGGTGTTGTGCCCTACTCTGGACTGTATAGAATGGGGCCGGTGTTGTGCCCTACTCTGGACTGTATAGAATGGGGCCGGTGTTGTGCCCTACTCTGGACTGTATAGAATGGGGCCGGTGTTGTGCCCTACTCTGGACTGTATAGAATGGGACCGGTGTTGTGCCCTACTCTGGACTGTATAGAATGGGGCCGGTGTTGTGCCCTACTCTGGACTGTATAGAATGGGGCCGGTGTTGTGCCCTACTCTGGACTGTATAGAATGGGGCCGGTGTTGTGCCCTACTCTGGACTGTATAGAATGGGGCCGGTGTTGTGCCCTAGTCTGGACTGTATAGAATGGGGCCGGTGTTGTACCCTACTCTGGACTGTATAGAATGGGGCCGGTGTTGTGCCCTACTCTGGACTGTATAGAATGGGGCCGGTGTTGTGCCCTACTCTGGACTGTATAGAATGGGGCCGGTGTTGTGCCCTACTCTGGACTGTATAGAATGGGGCCGGTGTTGTGCCCTACTCTGGACTGTATAGAATGGGGCCGGTGTTGTGCCCTACTCTGGACTGTATAGAATGGGGGCCGGTGTTGTGCCCTACTCTGGACTGTATAGAATGGGGCCGGTGTTGTGCCCTACTCTGGACTGTATAGAATGGGGCCGGTGTTGTGCCCTACTCTGGACTGTATAGAATGGGGCCGGTGTTGTGCCCTACTCTGGACTGTATAGAATGGTGCCGGTGTTGTGCCCTACTCTGGACTGTATAGAATGGGGCCGGTGTTGTGCCCTACTCTGGACTGTATAGAATGGGGCCGGTGTTGTGCCCTACTCTGGACTGTATAGAATGGGGGCCGGTGTTGTGCCCTACTCTGGACTGTATAGAATGGGGGAGGGTTTGGGCTACTCTGATAAACTTACATTAGCTTTATACAGAATGTTCTGAGAACAGGAGTGGTAAAAATGTAAATGAGAAACCAAAGGTAATGTGATGGGTAAGGCTTCAGTATCACCTTATTAGTCATCAGACACAATAACTACCAAGCTAGATCACACATTATCTGATAAATGGTTACTACAAGTCATTATTTGATCACTGGTCGTTGGTTACTACAGGCGACCCCGTAGAGCTGTGATAATCTGATATCCGATCCCCCTCCTAAAGGTAAGCCTGACCTACACTTTTCTTTCTTCCCTAAATCACATTAACCTCCCAAACATCTTCCAGCCCTGCCGTCCCCTTCTCTAACCTCTCTTACCCAACAACATACTTAGGGTGTGTCCCAAATGGCACCCTATTCCCTACACAGTGCACATAGTGCTATGGGCCCTATAGGTTGTGTAATATATAGAGAGGATGCCATTTGGGATGCAGTTACGCCTCTCGCTTACAGGACCCAATGAAGCATCACACAAATATCTGTAGGACCCAATGAAGCATCACACAAATATCTGTAGCAGACAGGTCCCACTCTTATCCGCCCTCTGCCCATTTAAGCTGAAACACACGCTGCCGTTTACACAAGAGCTCCATAAAAGTGCCCAGGCAGAGCTATCTATCTATCTATCTCCCTTCCTTGCCTGCCATTCATTCAGCCTGTGTTGGGTTAGTGCGCTAACTGCCGCTAACGCTAACCCGTTGGTGAGTAGTTAGCATAGCCAGGCAGAATTAATGGGAATCAGAGGGATCTAATAGGTTAGCCCATGATCACATGTCATTGACAAGGCCTGTTAGCCTGACCTGTGCCGTTCCAAGCCTGCGCTAGCTGCTAGCCACCAATCCCTACCAACCCCATTGATCATTTTGCGCTAGCTGCTTCAGTCAGTGCTGTTAATCAATTTAGGGGCCGGGGCTGTAGGATGAGGAGCCAGTAATGATGCTCTCTGCTCTCTCCCCAGAGACGGGGCATTATAAAGAAGCTACATTATTTATCAGCAGGGCCTGGATGGGGCCTCCATTAGCCCCCACTCAATTGAGTCGCTGGCAATGAAGGGAGGAGTGGATGGAGAGAGGAATAAAGAGATGCAGAGAGATAAAGAGGAGCGGAGAGAGGGATGAAGAGAGGTAAAGAGGAGAGGAGAGAGGGATGAAGAGATGGAGAGAGATAACGAATAGAGAGAGGGATGGGAGAGGAGGGTGTGTGTGCGTGCGTGAGTGTGTACGTTCGTGTGTACGTGCATGTGCAAGTGTGTCTGAGAGAGAGAAAAAGAGTGAACAGAGAGACCGAGGGAGGAAAGAGGGAGAGAGAGAGGGAAAGAGAGAGAGGGGGAAAGAGTGAGGAGAGAGAGAGAGGAACGAGGGAGGAGAGCGAAGGGGGATGCAAATTCTCATTAATACACACACTGTCTAGCCTCTCGCGTAAACCTTCCACTTCACACAAGAGTGTTCCCTCTAACTGTCAGCTCAGCAGCCCAACACAAATAGTGACTGTATGGCCTCGTTGTGCTGTCTCCCTCTCACTCTGTGTGGCCTGACCCATCGCCATGGAGGAGGTGTATCTATTCCATGTATTATGTGTTCATTAACACACAGATAACAATCATCAAGTGCCAAAACTGGATGTCAAGTATCGATGAATGATCTCCAAAAAGCAGCAGAGAGAATGTTTCGGCAAGCAAGCCCTCACGAACTAGGCCTACCCACAACACCCAAACAACCATACCTCCCCAGTCTCTACAGTAGACAGAAATAACCAGACAGACAGGAAGACGGAGAGGTGTTGCCCTTGGTGACTAGACACAGCATTGACCCAGGAGGTCACTACACAAATCTAGGGTCAGTTATCACACACGCACACATGCGCGCACACACACACACATCCACCACACCTCACGTTAGCCACAGACATAACTCAACCACTGTAACCAACACATGGGCTTTCAATCAGCTATCCCAACCATCCCAGGCATTTGGGGTAAGTGTTGTTTGTGGTGGTTGGGCTGGTGGGGAGAACACCTCTGGCCAATACATCATGAGGGGTCTGGGATGGGTCGCACATATAGAGAAGGGCTAATCTGAGGATGCCTCTGTCTGAACTGAGAATTATGTTATGGCTGGACACTGGAACTTGTTTATTCCTATAAGGGGGAAATGTCTCTCCAAGTTCACCATGTGCTGTACCAGACTGAATACAGGAGATGTCCACCTATAGATGAACAGAAGAGGAACTGAGAAATGTGCCATTTCCTCTGTATAAGATCTAGGTTAAATGTCTAAGCTAAGACTGTACTAATTTTTACAGTGTTAACTACACAGAAGAATACCTCATTCTCTGAGATAATGTTGCATATGAATTATCAATATCACTATCAACACTAGGATTTAGAGATACAGTAGACATGTCCCTTTCACTCCTTCTCTTATCCTGTCTTTAGCGAACCCAACATCTATCTGTTATCAGACCATTCCAGAAATATCACATCTTTATAACTATGTAACACAGGCATTGCATCATAATCTTTATATCTATTTAAAAGTTTGAATAAAGCCAAAGTGTCAGTCTACAGTGTGCCCCGCAAAAAAAAACAGAAACAAATTGTTCATTTATAATAAAACACAAACCTGAATTTGACAAGAATGCAGCAGGATTCAACAATTGTACTAAATCATGGACAAGGACAAATTCCAGTCCCTTGAGTAATCTGATATGTCATCTTCAATGATGTCAGGAGATCTGGCCCTGCTGCTCAGGGTCTCACAGACACACAGGCTCTGCATCCATGAGGCATGGAACACACACACACACACACACACATGTGTGCACACAATGCACGCACACACACGCACACATGCATGTGCACGCGCGCGCAAACACACACGATGGAAAAGATAGATAGCCTATGTTGATTATTTAAAGCAAGTCATTTAGCAATGAGACACAGCTTCCCTCCAAATGGACACTGACGTTGAGATGAAGATCACTGTTAATATCCTGGTTTTGCTGCTACATGCATGATGCATGAACATAAATCAAATAATCTGCATGACATGTACAGATGGAAAGTAAACATGTGTGTCACAAATCTGATGTTGATACTATTTCTGAGTACAAGGGGCCTACATCAGTAGCATATTAGAATTAATCACAGCAAATACAGATGGACAGACTGATATCAAACATCATACCAACACAATGCATCACAAAGGTTAACCATCAAAGCAGACTGACACATTGAAATGCACACATTGTGCACACTATAAATATTGTTCACAAGTACGTGTTCCAACTGTAGAATACACGACAATACAATGTTACAAATATGAAATGAATCCCACATTCTACTAACGTTAATTGTCAATCAATCTCCAAATATGATAGACAGAAAAGTTTGAAGCCTCAAAATACACTTTCACTGTCTCTATCCCTTTTAAAAAGTTGCAAATACTATTTTCTTATAAGCAATAGATCTAGTCAACCGAACATACTCATTCCCCCAAGGTTGCTGATGTTTTGACGGGTGAAAAATAAAGTTTACAGTACCTTATAAACAGCTATCAAGCTCGCTCTCAACGCTTCCATACTATACAGCTGCCTGTCTCTGGTCTCCTCGCGCTGGCGTCAGGGAGTCGCAGGGCCGTCGCACCCTCCGCGGAGCGCCAGTATCATGCCGCGGGATACAGTTTGGGGCGGTCCATGAATAACAAGACCTACTTTTACACATCTAACATTTTCATGCACTGTGGAATAAACTATAGAACAATGTATTATTTCGTGGAGTTTTTTAAAAGAGGGCTAGCTCTTTTGCTATTTTGGCAGTGGAGACTCTAGAGCAGCGCCAAGTTGATTGCCTGTAGAGGACTATATACTCATTTGAATCCTATGTTTGTCGTTAAAAGATACAGTTATGTGCTGCATATTTTATGTGCAAATTGCGTGAATGAGAAAATAAGTACAGTTAGCATATTTATTTTACGAAGCTGTGAACATGTTTGAGGGTTTGATTCATTGTGATTAGATAGCAGAACATTCTTGCAGATGGATTGGCACAGCTGTTTTTGATGAACAGTTGCATTTTTTCTAAAGATACATTTATTGCCATTAATGTATTGCTGATTCAACAAAATGGCCACACACATTCACACACTGTAAATAAAGATTGTGATCATTTCTTGTCGAAGGAATGCATTGAATGAATTATAAATGAATGCATATAACCGACACAAAAACGTAGGTTATCCTGGTGTAATGCTTTATAATATAATAGTATATGCCATTTAGCAGACGCTTTTATTCAAAATGACTTACAGTCAAGCGTGTAAACACATACATTCTGATATTATACTGAACAAAAATATAAACACAACATGCAACAATTTCAAAGATTGTACTGAGTTACAGTTCATATCAGGATATCAGTCAATTTAAATAAATAAATTAGGCCCTAATCTATGGATTTTACATGACTGGGCAGGGAGCAGCCATGGGTGGGCCTGGGAGGGCATAGGCCCACCCACTTGGGAGCCAGGCCCAGGCAATCAGAATGAGTTTTTCCCCACAAAGGGGCTTTATTATAGACATAAATATATATGGTCTCAGACGATCCCTCAGGTGATGAAGCCGGATGTGGAGGTCCTGGGCTGGCGTGGTTACAATGTGGTCTGCGTTTGTGAGCCCGGTTGGACATACTGCCAAATTCTCTAAAACGACGTTGGAGGTGACTTATGGTAGAGAAATTAACACTTAATTTTCTGCCAACAGCTCTGGTGGACATTCCTGCAGTCAGCATGCCAATTTCACACTCCCTCAAAACTTGAGACATTTGTGGCATTGGGTTGTGTGACAAAACTGCACATTTTATTGCCTTTTATTTCCCCCAGCACAAGGTGCACCGGTGTAATGATCATGCTGTTTAATCAACTTATTCATATGCCCCACCTGTCAGGTGGACGAATTATCTTGGTAAATGAGAAATGCTCACGAACAGGGATGTAATCAAATTTGTGCACAACATTTAAGAGAAATAAGCTTTTTGTGCACATGGAACATTTCTGGGATCTTTTATTTCAGCTCATGAAACATCGGATCAGCACTTTACATGGTGCATTTATATTTTTGTTCAGTATATATTCAATAACCAGAATATGCCAATTTACTGTAGACCTAATATAAGCCTATTATCACCGCAAGTTAAAAATACACCTTCTGTCTCAGAACTGGATCAGTAATCTCTTGCCAATATGAGAGAAAGAGCGATAACACTGGTGTGGTTATCTGATGGAACTGATCTGAACTCTTGAACTGATCTGTGCTAAGCTTGTTCTTAGTTCCCCTTCTTTGATTGTGGCGCGATAAGCACTATTTATGTAGTCGGGAGAACTAAAGTGTCTAAGGCAAGTGTCAACACAAAGAGCATGTTCTGTCATGTCCTCATATAGGCTACCATCTCAAATGAACACCTTGCTCCAGGGCCTAGGCCTAAAGACAGTGTTTTAAAGTAAAGTGGAGAATGACAGCTGTGTTACAACTTAACAACAATGGACCTGTATTAAATGTGGGGAAAGACGGCTTAGTTGGTATCAACCCTCATTTTGATAGTTGCACTGTCAGAGAGAACGAAGCTGCAACGATTCATCAAACCATCTCATTAATACTGCATGCTAATGCATGAAAATAGACGTTAGGGTATCAGGCAGGCAGCAAGCAGGCTGGATGACAGGAACATTAAGTTTAATTTCCTCTCTCAGATTTGTGTGAGAGAAATGATACTAGACTGCAGACATAAACCCATTTTATATGTATTGACTGAATTGATAAATAGGCTCAATACATAGGCTAATAATAATTACTGATCATTTACAATTGTGGGATAGTGCACCATAGCCTAGCCTACATCTGGAAGCCTGTAAGAAAATGAAGCAAAGAAGAATAGAATACAATAGAATATGACATGATAGACTACAATAGAATATAACATACTGGAATAGAACAGAATAGAATAGGCCTATGCCATGATGACAGTGAACCTGTCATTATCATAAAATTACCATTGACATGTTTTATGAGAAATAGGCTAAATAGATCTTCCTTTTGAGATGAAAGATTTTTTACCAGTCAAGAATTTTCACCGGTCAAGTTTGACATGGCTATTTGGCAAATTGGAGGGAATAGCCGCCGGCAGCAAACAGAGACAAGCCGGTGGAACTAGATTCTCCTCAGGACTACTAGCGGCGGAGGAAAACCGCTGAAAGTGGAAGTTACTAGCGCAGGTTACGTCACGGGGCTGGCGACAGAATGTCTGAGTGAGGCGAGAGCAAGCTGCATGTGAATGTGAAGTGAAATCTGGGAAAACAGTGCGATGCGCGAGCGTGTTGGGAGCAGTTGAGGAGGAAAGACAAGGACTCTCGGAGGAGCCCTGAATTAGAATAAAATTGTCAGCAAATTTGATTACTTTGCTGTTTTAGAGCAGCAACAGTGTCTGTTTGCTCTCTCTTGTTCTGGCTGTACTTTTACAGACTGCAACTCACTGTCCAAATACTGTATATTAATTTGTTTGCAAAGCTGGCAGCCACCCTTAGGCAAATATTTGCATTATGGCACCATCATATCTGATAAACACAGAGATAAAACAATGCACATGTTCTGTGCCAGACAGACTATCAGTGTAAGCATAGCATAATTGTAATCAATTTATCAAACCTATTTGAATCAGAACCTTTACAAGTTATTTTGATTACTTGATTGCAAAAGAATGTATGCATTTGCTGATATACACTATATATACAAAAGTATGTGGACACCCCTTCAAATTAGTGGATTTGTCTATTTCAGCCACACCTGTTGCTGACAGGTGTATAAAATCATGCACATAGACAAACACTGGCAGTAGAATGGCCTTACTGAAGAGCTCAATGACTTTCAACGTGGCACCATCATAGGATGCCACCTTTCCAGCAAGTCAGTTTGTCAAATTTCTGCGCTGCTAGAGCTGCCCCGGTCAACCTTTAAGTGCTGTTATTGTGAATTGGAAACATCTAGGAGCAACACAGACTCAGCACGAAGTGGTAGGCCACACAAGCTCACAGAATGAGACCACCGAGTGCTGAAGCACATAGCACGTAAAAATCTTCTGTCCTCGGTTGCAACACTCACTACTGAGTTCCAAACAGCCTCTGGAAGCAACATCAGCACAATAACTTTTCATCGGGAGCTTCATGAAATGGGTTTCCAAGGCCGAGCAGCCACACACAAGCCTAAGATCACCAGACGCAATGAGTCGGCTGGAGTGGTAAGCTCGCTGCCATTGGACTCTGGAGCAGTGGAAACGTGTTCTCTGGAGTGATGAATCACGCTTCACCGTCTGGCGGACAAATCTTGGGTTGGCAGATGCCAGGAGAATGCTTCCTGCCCAAAGCATAGTGCCAACTGTAAAGTTTGGTGGAAGAGGAATAATGGTATGGGGCTATTTTTCATGGTTCGGGCTAGGCCCCTTAGTTCCAGTGAAGGGAAATCTTAACGCCACAGCATACAATGACATTCTAGACCATTCTGTGCTTCCAACTTTGTGGCAACAGTTTGAAGAAGGCCCTTTCCTGTTTCAGCATGACAATGCCCCTGTGCACGAAGCAAGGTCCATACAGAAATGGTTTGTTGAGGTCGGTGTGGAATAGAATGACAGACTCCTAGATTATGGCGGATGGCGGTCGGTATGACACTGGCCTTTCATGGAATGTTTGACTCATCCTAATTTTGATTAAACTCATTTGTCTACTCATATAGTCAATGGATACCTTATATTGTTCTTCAGAAACTGTTAACACAAGAAAAGAAAAATGCATCTGAACTGTAATATCATAGTAAAAGTCATTAGAGATTTCATGAAAGCAGGACTATGGAAAGAACTGGGAAATAGAGTCAACCACCTTATCTTCCATATGCTGTCTCACCACCATTCTTTCTAGTGATGTGTGTGTGTGTGTCTTTTTCTTTCCTGAGATGTTCTATGACAGGTCCTATTGTTAGGTCATCACACAGCTGGATACCTTGGAGTGACGGAGAAGAGAAAAGATCTATTGGAGAGGTCGTCACCTTCCCATCTCTCTTTACCACACAAACACAGGCATGCACGCACACACACACAAACACACACTGCCTGTGTACTAAATACTGGAAGGCGTTGCTTTCTAAGCACAGATCCAGGATCAGCTCTTCCCGAGACCAACCCTAACCAAAAAAAAAGGGTTCAATGCATATCTGACCCAGACCTAAGATAACCTACTACACCCGACTCAATCTTAAACCTATCTGTCCACTCCTTAGTGACCAGTGACCAGTGATCTAAAATAAGACGATAGGTGGGTAACCAAAGGTGGGAACCAATGGTTA
Organism: Salvelinus alpinus; assembly: GCF_045679555.1. Taxonomy (NCBI): domain Eukaryota; kingdom Metazoa; phylum Chordata; class Actinopteri; order Salmoniformes; family Salmonidae; genus Salvelinus; species Salvelinus alpinus. The sequence goes on from NC_092091.1 coordinate 67,418,401, forward strand.
GTAGTGTGAGTCATTGACATCACTGGTATAGTGAGACTTATGATCCTGGTACACCTGTTTTCATCTTAAACCTGTCCGTCCACTCCTTAGTGACCACTGATATAAAATGACTAAAATTAGATGCGATAGGTGGGAACCAATAAGAGGTGGAACCAATGGTTAGTGACTGTGGGCATTTAATATCATACACTTAATGTTGTGGGCGCATGGCCAGCCACTTTGATTTCACTTAGTTGTTTGAGATCAGAGGTCATGAGGACAGCGTGCCATTGGCCCATTTAAAAGCATTGGAACTCAGCCTGTCTCTAGGCTAGACGGCATGAGGAAGAGCATAACTGGAAGGTTGGATTGCAGCACAGCGTTCCATAGACGTCCATGAATTGGCACGGGCATCGGAATGCTCTACGACGAACGATGACAGACGTGTTTAGATGAGAGTGAGAGAGACCGGGCGGGCGGTGTGAGTGGGGACGTTGCTCCCCCCCCCCCCCGCCAGAGGACTTTGGCAGGCCTGGTAGGTTTTTCAGTAACAACAGGCATTCTGGCAGGCAGTGTATCAGCCAGCTCGCATTTCAAACGGGCGCCTCTCTTGACGCGGCTTTCCACTAGTCCTTCTAGAAATAATGTTAGGAGTGGTAATATTAAAACTGTCTCTCTACGGGCTGAGGGATTACTATCTCCATCCAGTCACTGCACAGCACAATGCCCTAAGCCTTCCTCAGTAGCATACTGTAACATTCAGGTGTCACTCACTCATGTCAGTGACCACAACAAGCATATTGCTGTGTATATATCATTGGCTATTGTCATCATGACTCTCTAAATTGCAAAATAACAAGGCAGACACATGCACACACAGCTATGCACTAACACGTGCACACACATGGTATGCAACAACAGAATGCATCAGTAGTACCCTACTATGTCACTTCTCCAGTATGACTCAAACCCCAGCCTGTAAGGACACGCACACACGCCACTCCTCTCTCCTCACGCCTCTGATCTGATCACAGGTCCGCTCGTGATTGCCGTTTGTCTCTGAGGACAATGTGCTATTTGTGAATCCGCCGTATGTAAACTGAGATGGCAGACTGTCGGCTGTGTCTAAAAATCACGGTTGGGGCTGGTCGCCTGCCCCCCACCCAACTACCCCCCAGAAGAGGCCCCCAAGGCAGGGCACCATGGAGGGTGGTCTGGGCTGCCCCTGTCCCCAGGGTTTGGCGGGTTGGGGGGGGGGGTCACTTTTGGGGAGAAGCGTCAGCTGCCACGGTCACTTGGTGGATGAATGGAATAGTCAGCATCAGACAGCAGCTCACGGCTGTCAGTCAAGGATCCATCCTGAAACGATGGGTTTGTGGGCTACAACAGAGAAGGGAAGGTGACACACTGGGCCTCTCCTAACTGTGAGATGTTGTTGTATTTTATTAGACACATGCCGGTGAATTCTCAGATAGACCTTCACTTTCAGGCATACATCTCCTGACCCATCCACGTTTGGTGTTACGGATGTGATTAGAAGACCACAGAACATTCTTCAAGGCCTTTGGAGAGGACACAACGCGGTAGCACACAACGCTCATTCAGAAGCTCCATTAAGGGGAATGGGGTAATGGATTTAATTTACGGAGGGTTATACACAATAATCTTGTGAGGTGATGTCAGGGGTGACAGATGTACTGTGCAAGGTTCTCCTCAACCAGTTAATGGATCTTTAATAGAGGAAGTGGAGGAAATGGATGACATAACTTTAGCCTTGTAGAACACCCTAAAGCTAATCATCTCATACTGTACATCCAGCACTATTCTATCTCTGATATAAACACAGAACACAACACTGATATCGTACAGTACTGTATGTCATACTAAATATGGATCTGCTTTTGTAGTAGGGGTCACAATGGGGCAAAAATTTGAGCTAAATTACATAGATGTTTTTTTAATGGAGTGCAGTGATGAGGTCATCTCTCACGAGACACGCACGCACGCACGCACGCACGCACGCACACACGCACACACACGCACACACACACACACACACACACACACACACACACACACACACGTGTGTACATCTGGGAGTTGAGAGAGAGCATTGTAAGCGATAGCATCATGACGTCACCTCTTTTCCTGGATTGGCCTCCAAACACCAGAATGTACTGTAACAGCAGAACATACTGTAACAGCAGCGGGCAAAAATAGATCACAGTTCCCAAACAAAGCTGCGATGACTGATTTAAAACAATAAATAATAATTTAAGAATCACTCAGGCAGTGGTTGGAATTAGATCATTAGGGTACGTTTGAGGTCGACCGTCAATGAGTACAGAGTAACACAAGGAGCGGGGCAGCTGTGGAAGTCATTAGATATAAGTTACTCATTAAAATGGATCGTGATACAGATTTAGCTCAATGAAGGAAAAATGTATTATTGTTACAACACAATGATGGTCTTGGAGTAAGGACACCCTGTCCAGTCGAAAAGAATATCAGGTGATAACTGCACCATCTCAAAGCAGGTCTGGTAAGACAAACAAATAAAAAGGGCCTCTGATTTCCAGAACTTTGAGACGCAGCACGCAAATAAGAGGCATACAACCGAACGGTTCAATTAACATTATTACGTTTCACCCATCATGAAATTCCTGTTAAAATGTCAGTATGTGTGGGTATAGCAGGGCTGTTGAATTGAACACTTGTTAAAGAAGCAGAAGCTTGAGGACATCCCTCCCTTGCTTTGTTGACCTTTAGGGGAGAGAGATAGAGGCGAGCTGCACCCACCTACCCAGACTGAATGATGATGTCATGCCACCCACCTCCAGACCAGTGGTGGATTGATCTCTGTAGTACCACACCTTAGCCCCCCTGGGCTGCATGTATCTGTGTCCTCACTGCCCTGCACCCGAGGGAGGCAGGTGGAGGGACTAGGAGGGAGGTGGTAGTGGGGTTAGGGTCAGGGGTAATGTGGTTACAAGCTCAGTTAACTGCTCCAATCCAATCGTTCTTGATTAAGGGTTGTTGCATCATTTTACTCCCTCCAGGGCAGACAGACCATCACTCTTTGCTCCCTCGCTACCCCCTCCAATAGTCTAGTTATTCACCCCCCCCTCTCCCTCCTGTAGTATCTCCCCCTCTCTATCTTCCCCTATCTGCCACTCTCTCTAGTATCTTCCCCCCTTTCTCTCTCTAATATCTTCCCCTCTCTCACTCTTCCTCTATCTTCCCCCTCCCCCTCTCCTCTACTATCTTCCCCCCTTTCTCTCTGTAATATCACCACCCCCTCTCTCTCCTCTAGAATCTTTCCCCACTTCTCTCTCTATCTTCCCCCATCTTCCCCCTCTCTCTCTCTAATATCTTCCCTCCTCACTCTCTCCCTCTAATATCTTCCCTCCTCTATCTCCCCCCTCTATCTCCCCCCCTCTCCCTCTAATATCTTCCCTCTATCTTCCCCCCTCTCTCTCCTCTAGTATCTTTCCCCTCTCTCCCACCCTCTCTCTCCTCTAGTATCTCCCCCCTCATATCTTCTCCCCATCTCTCTCCTCTAGTATCTCCACCGCCCCTCTCTCTCTCCGAGCATCCACTCCTCTCTCCCACCTCCTTCAGTGTGCAGCCTAGGCCTAAGGGGGAGACCCGTCCCATCGATCATGGCCAATTACCACAGCAACCCTCTCAGGACAGCACAGTGACAGGCAGACCTGGGTTCAAATACTATTTGAAATCACTTCAAATTCTTTATTTGAGCGTTATTGAGCTTGCCTGGCGCAATGGAACCAGTAGAATAGTCGCACAGCTGTAAACCCAGTCCATCTAGAACCACAGGCAGGCCAAATCAACAGTTAAGTATTTGAAAGATTTCAAATAATATTTGAACCCAGGTCTGCTGTCTACAGAGCTCCAATAACCTCTCTTCTACTATATACTTCCCTTTATGAGTCCTCTGAGTAGAATGGAGAGGATGGCTGAGAGATCGGTTGGTTAGTCCCCATAGGACAGAGACATGGAGGGGGTCACCTTCTGGAAAATGGCAGTGGCTGCATCTGAAATCCCACCCTATTCTCTGTATAGCGTACTACTTTATACCAGCGGCCAGAGGGCCAACCAACCGATCTCTCCACAATCTCACCCAGACTCCATTTCAAATCAAATCAAATTATATTTGTCACATGCTTTGTAAACAACAGGTGTAGGCTAACAGTGAAATGCTGACTGATGGGCCCTTCCCAACCATGCTGCGAACAAAAGAAATAGAAAAAATGGATTAAAAAAAAGCAAAACAATTCAGTGTCACCTTGTCGTGTACCAAGCTCAGAGTTTCCAAATGTTTCCTCTCATTTTCAAAGGGAGGAATCCCCTAGCCCTCACTCTGCTCTGACAGTCATCTTCATTAACGTCGAACATAATGAACATCAACGCAAAACTCAATTTCTTAGTGTTAGTGGCTATTTAGCCCCATCTAGTGGTTGAATGCATGGTTGACTTTTAAACAGTACAACATAGAATTCTAGTTTGGATATTCTGTCATTTGCACCTTTAAAAGGAAAGATTCACCCATTTTGATTATTATATTGTTTTTGTGCATCTCTGAGCGATGTTCTATCTATGCTGGAAGTTAATAGGAACACAACTTTTTGATCTTGAAAACGTATATCATACATGTCCAGGGTTGGGTAGGTTACTTTCTAAATGTAATCCGTTAGTTACTAGTTATCTGTAAAAAAATGTAATCAGTAACGTGATTTTAGATTACCCAAACTCAGTAACATAATCTGATTACATTCTGTAACTTTTAGTTTACTTTCCCCTTAAGAGGCATTCGAAGAAGACAAAAATGTATGTTACCAATTGATTTATCCTGCAATAGATGTCGTTCAATGTTAAAGTTTACATAGCTGGCCATATATGGATGTAAAATGTTACTTAATGGGTTGGTTATGTAGGCTTCTTCTAACCCATCACTTTCTACTACATATAATATGATTAAATTATATATTTACATTAAAAACCAAAGTCTATCAGAATTCCAGTCATTCCAATAAATGTTATACCCCTTGATCTTCAAGAATAGGACTTGGAAATATGGAAGTATAGATTAGTCAAATTGTTGTAACTGAGCTACGGACTTATTAGCCAACCCTACTCTGTTTATGATTTTGTTGTCAAGGAGGACTGATTTGGCTCATTGATTCGAGTTGTTGAGCTCATGGAATTGCATGCTTTGAGCACTATTGAAAAGTGCTATTTACATGTGAAAAATTAATGCCATATGCTGCATTTGCTATAGGCCCATTGTTTACCTTTTTGTTGGTGACACTTTGATATCTTGATAATATGCAGCTGTTCAAAGGGAAAATCCACAGATGAAACAATAAAATGGACATCCTGCCTCTGTTTTGGTAAAAGGCTGAGGGATGGGCCTGGAGAAATGTAACCACTCTCAGATTAATAGACAGAGCTATGGATGCAAGGACTGACCATCCATAATATAAAAATGGTTTTAACCATGTTATGTTTGTTTACATTTACAACATTCATAAACATTGGAATATAACAAGCTAATATTTTGGGTTCTAAGCTCATGAGGCATTTATAAATTATATTCTTCAAAAATCAATGGATATATAATTCTAATTTATAAATCTAAAAATGGATGTAGCCACTACAGATTGCCCATTTAAGTCTATCAAAGGTGTACAAGTTCAAGCATGTGTCCATTAGGACAATGGATATTTTTTAAATTATCAGCATGAATTACATTGAGCAATAAAAGCCCCACGTTTATTCCATAGGCTTGGATCTGCACTATGCAGTGGTTGCAAGAGCACATTTTTCATTGGCTGTCCACTGGTTTCAAAAACAATGATTGATAGGCAGGTTACATTTATTGAATTCAACCATTATTGGGTTAAAAATATTTAGATTAGTGAACAGCCATCCACAACCCGTAAGCAGCAAATCGCTAAATGAGAGAGTAGCAATGTGATTCGCATCAATGTGCTTATGTAGCTATCAATAAGTGATATCCTTATCGCCGTAGACTACACCACTGCTGTCATCCTTACCTCCAAGCGTTTATTTAAATTGGTTGCCGACTACAGTCGCACCATTGGAAGACAGCTTGGACTGTAGCCTACAAAAGCCTATTCCTACTCTTTTCCCACGATCCATCAAACACATTTGGTGTGTCATGAAACAAATTTAAAAGCGACCTTTTTTCGATGCTGATTTGAATGTCGTTGAGAAAGCAGAAGTGTCAAAGATTTTTTCGCAAATATCCATTCTGAATTTAAAAGTAATCCTCAAGTTTTACAAAAGTATCTAATCTGATTACAATATTTTTGCTGGTAATGTAACAGATTACAGGTCGTTTTTTTGTAGTCCCTTACATGTAACCGATTACATTACATGTAATCCATTACTCCCCAAAACTGTACATGTCAGATTTCAATACTGGCCGATGTCATAACGTGGGAGGTTGCGATATTCCTACACCGAGAAATGTGTAATTTAACGGAGGGTCTCTCCTATTTGTCTGCCTCTTTAGTCCAGGGTGTCGTTGCGAATGTCATACTGCGAGCCCCTGGTGAGATTTTAAGACTCCTACATTGATAGTTGGTTTAGGCGATTTTACAGCTAGCTAGCTACATCACATGCTAATATTATTATAATATTTTTTGGGGGATCGCATTTTTTATTTATTTAACCATCATTTAGATAGGCAAGTCAGTTAAGAACAAATTCTTATTTACAATGACGGCCAAACCCGGACGACGATGGGCCAATTGTGCGCCGCCCTATGTTTTTTTATTTTTTATTTATTTTTTAATAAATTTATTTTATTCATAATACAAAAATCAACTTACATTGCTACATCAAACATGTCTAGCAAACCAAACACAGGTATTAGCAATGCTCAAACATACAAAAAATATAAATACAAATAAAATACAAAAAAATAAACAATTTAAGTGCAATTATATTCACTCTGAAAATATCTTATTATAATGATTCATGAAGATGTTATTCTTGTTGTTATTCACTAGGGTTCATGTTTTAATAAGATAATTACATTCAATCAGAAAAATTTGTAATTTTGGTATAGAATTTTGGAATTTTTGTTTGTGTATAAAGTATTTGGCAACAAGAATAAAAAAATTAACTATCATTTCAGTGGTTTTGTTATCATTGCAATAGTAACATATTATATATTTATGTTAAAATTATAGGCAGTGTTCATAATGTTAAATAAGTACTTTGCAAGGTTATCCCAAAATTCTGACACAAATTTACATTCAAAGAACAAGTGAGACAGATTCTCACCTTTTTCACAGAAAACGCAGATATCATCAATAGCCACAAATTTGGAAATCATAGAATTACATGGATATATCTTACGTAAAATTTTGAAGTGCACTTCCTTAACTTTGTTTGGTATACAGTATTTGTAAGGCCTTAACCATGCATTTTTCCAGACAATGTCAGGAATAAGCATGTTCCAGAAAAACTTTCCTCTCGGTGTAAGTTGGTTTGTGAATGAAGAATTTGTCTAATATATTTATTACAACAAGATTTCTCAAGTAAGCCCACGCCTTCCAATCTCAGTTCTGGATAAACTTTGTGATCATTCTCAAAATTAAGATGACTTTTCATAAGTGTAGTTAGACCACTGGGAACGGCTTTGATCACAGAAATAAACTCTCTGAAAGGTATTGGAAACTCTTTCACAATGTTATAAATTGTTCATATGTGAGAATATTACCCTTGTTGTCGAAAATATCAAGAACAAAGTCAATATTCCTCTCATGCCAGCTGGGGTAGAACAATGACTTATTCCTTACAGTTATGTCTGAATTATTCCACAAAAGAGCTTTATGAGGGGAAAAATTGTGCAGGAAACTTATTTTCCAGGCCAGTAAAGCTTGTTGGTGAAACCTAGCCAATTTAGCAGGTAATCTTTCAGGAATATAATTACATTTCAGTAAAAATTGAAGACCTCCCAATTTATTAAACACATTATTTGGAATGAAATACCATATTGAATCAGTATCGAGCAAACATTTTTTCAACCAGTTTATCTTGAGTGTTATTTATGTCAACAAAATCCAACACTTCTAGACAGCCTTCAGCTCTTTTGTTAGAAAGGACAGATTTTTTTAGTATGTGAGACTTATTTTTCCAGATGAAGTCAAGAAAGGTCTTATTGATCTCTTTACAAGTAGCTGGATTTACACATAACGATAATGAGGGGTACACAAAACGAGACAGTCCCTCTGCCTTGGACAGAAGTACTCTCCCAAGTATAGAAAGATCTCTTTGTAGCCAATTATTAAATATATTTTTAGTTCTCTTAATTTTAGGAGAGAAATTCAAATGTTGTCTGACTAAGTGGTTTTTTGACAGATGTATTCCTAAATATTTAACACAGTCCTTTACAGGAATATTTTCAATTTCTTTATCATCAGAGTCAAATAAACATAAGATTTCACATTTAGAAACATTCAGCATTAATCCTGATGCAATAGAAAATGCAGTTATAGCATTAAGGGCATGTGCGACCTGGTCTTTGTCTCTTAAGAAAAGAGTAGTATCATCAGCCAGTTGGGAAATTTTGATTTCTTTGTTAAAAATGGTTAAGCCATACAAATTTGCATCATTCAGAATATCTAGAGATAGAAGTTCCACAACCAAAATGAATAAAAATGGCGAAATTGGGCATCCCTGTCGTACACTTCTGTTGATACTAAATCTTTTGGAAGTATTAAGGTTTAGTAGCACAGAACTATTTATATCTTTGTAAAACATGCGAATTACTTTAATAAAATGTTCACCAAATCCAAAAATTTGAAGAGACCTAAAGAAAAATTCATGTTCAATTGTGTCAAAGGCTTTACAGAAGTCCAGAAATAGGACAACTGCATCTGAGTCAATTGCATCTGAATAATCTATAACGTCCAAGACTAAACGAATGTTAGAGCTTATGTGACGGCCCTTCATAAATCCTATTTGAGTCTCATTTATAATGGTATCTATTCCTTTCTTTAATCTTTTGGCATAAACCAGAGCAATCAATTTGTAATCAACATTTAATAAAGTAATTGGTCTCCAATTGTCAATGAGAGAAGGGTCTTTATCAGGCTTCGGAATCAATGAAATAAGGCCCTGTTTCATAGTGGAGACCATTTCCCCATTTTTAATGCAATCTTGAAACATTTTGAAAATCGGGTCTTTTAGCAACTCCCAAAACTGTCTATAGAATTCAACTGACAGGCCATCGGGGCCAGGTGATTTCCCTTTTTTCATTGGATTCAGAGCCTCTCTAATTTCTCCAATTGACACAGGTGAATCGCAAACTGAGTGGAAATCATCCTCAATTACCGGGACACAATTCTGAATGTGGCAAATGTAACTTTCACAACCATCTTCCTGAAATTGAGAGCTGTAAAGGTTTTCATAAAAGGAATTGACAAATGATGATATTGTAATGGGATCTTTGCATAAAACATTGTTAATTCTTCAGATAGATTATCTTTCTTTAGAAAACTGTCAAGCTTGCTCATCATCTCCTTTTCTCTATGGTTCTTTAATTGCATCAGCTCTTTGGCGCGTTTAATGGCTACCACTCTGACTTTATATTTGAAAAATTCCCATCTACTTCCATGACCCAAGTCTTATCTTGCAAAAATATCTTTAGCTAATGATTTGATGTTTTCAATGAGAGCAGTATCTTTAAGAAGTGTATTGTTTAATTTCCAATATCCTCGAGTACCTTTTGATTTTTTAGTAGCTTGTAAATTCAGGGAAATCAAGTGATGATCAGAAAAGGGAGCCAACTGATGATCTACATCTATAACAAATTGTAACAAAAAAGGGGAAATTAGGAATAAATCTATTCTAGATTTACGTGACATAGTTTTGTTGGTCCAGGTATAACCCTTAGCATCTGGATTGAAATAACGCCAGGCATCCTCAACACAGAGATCCTTGCATAATGTAATAATAATGTTACTATTTTGAGGGTTTTGACTCGTTCTAGGAGGAAAACGATCAGCAGATGCATCAGGTGTTTCATTAAAATCTCCTGAAATAATTAGAAAAGCCTCTGAGTATGTTGTTTAAATCCTGTACTTTCCTGGTAAATTGGGTAAAAAGGGTCTTATTAGGAGCATGTGAGTTATGTCCGTATACATCACAGATGATGAAAATAGCATTGTCAAGTTTAACAGTTACTATGACCCATCTGCTGTCTTGTGAAGATGTGGATTCTAGAATGTCACCTTTAAACTTGTGAATAAGTGTCAAAACACCAGCAGAATGATTTGATCCATGACTGAAATAGGCCATATCTCCCCATTGTGATTTCCAAAATTTAAAATCACTTTCACCTGAATGAGTTTCCTGAAGAAGGACAAAATCTGCGTTACTGCGTTTACAGTATAATAATAAAGCTTTCCTTTTTGTAGGATTTCTCAAACCCCTAGCATTCAGACTAACGATAATGAGTGAATTGAAAACGAACTCCTGGATTAAAAAAGAAAGAACACAAATTAGATAACAATTATTAACGTGAACAATAAAACAAACAGTGAACCTTGAGAGGATTACTCCGACGGAAAACTACGCTCAGCTGAGGTAGCGGTGGTTAACAGAATAACAAATCTATTTACTTCCTTTTCTTTGGCAAGTGTTCATCAGTTGTAGTTCTAACGGTATATGTATAATTGGCAGTACATTAACTGTACTCATGGTAGTACTCACAGTTCCAATTTGGTTAATGTCAACAGAGTTACCCAGTAATCATTCTTCCTTCGATAAACGCGTGTGGGCCCTAGAACCCCGCCTTCTTTCCCTCTTGTCGCGCCTTCTGTATAAGCGGCCACAGTTTCTCTCTGGCAACCTGATCCTGCGGTATCAGAGCTTCTTTGATGCGGAGTTTCTTCTCGTCCAGAAACTTGTTCCCCTTGGCCATTTTCCATATGATGTCCCTGTAATGGCGCATAGTTAAGCGCAAGATGATATTGCGAGGGGGTCCATCCGATCTTCGTTTCCCAAGTCGATGTACCACATCAATCAAGTCTCTTAGCCTGTCTTTGATGCATGGTGCCACTTTTCCCAGGATATTAATGACTACTTCTCTAATATCCTCTCCCTCTACCTGTTTCACACCTTGGATTTTCAGATTCCACCTGCGAGAGTACGTTTGAAGTTCAGCTACATTCTCACACAGCTCATTATTTTTGGATTGCATTTTCTTCAGCTCATTCTCTAGGAACGTTATCTTATCCTTGTTCTCGCTCACAATTTTGTGTAGTTGATTGACAGTTTCTGACAAATTATCGATCTTCTTTGATGTTTCTTCTGTAGTCCGCTCTATGATGGACACTTTGGAGAGCGTGGCGTCTTGTTTAGTAGACAGGGACTGGATTGCAGAGAAAAGTTCCGACATGGAAATGTTTTCTTTTACTTTTTTCTCCGGTGGATTTCTACTTGGGGTCTGAGGTAAAGAGGTTGCAAGGATTTCATCCTGGTCAGTTTTGTTCTTTCTCTTGCTTGAGTTCGCGGCTTCTTGTGTATCCATGCTGCTCTGGTTCTCGTTGTGGCTAGCTAGCATGTCAGCCGTCTTCTGCGAGACTTGGAATTTCGTCTACTTTTGTCTTTCTGTCGTGTTCTTCCCATTCAACTTGACAAAAACGAATTCTAAACTTATCCCATGTCCATAAAAAAAAGTTATAATTAGTTTCTTTCAATATTAATAGCCAATATTTAACTGTTAACCACCTAACCCTCAATATTGGTTTGAAAAGCGAGAAAACACTCCCTCTCACAGCGACGCCATCTTGGCCTCCATCCTGTATTCTGATTAAGTCAACAATACCTCTAGGCATATCTGACGTCATGTATTTGATATCTTTATGTGAAGGTTCATTTCCATATTGACATCAGTTCATTGTGTTTGAGGACGGTTCACTGACGGGTTTTCAACGGATAGATTAGACTAGTTTAACAGTTACAGAGCAGCTACAGTATCCTATCAGAACAGCTGCAGTAGCCTATCAGAACAGCTGCAGTAGCCTATCAGAACAGCTACAGTATTAGAGGCGCAGACACTTAATTAACGGGCTACACATAATGGCTGACGACAGCCAGGTAAGGTTAATTTTAGCCTACGTTTAACGAGCT